>NC_056745.1:83972951-84260451 GCF_019279795.1 Protopterus annectens | reverse complement strand
TCACAGCAACAGGTTCTCCAGTCCCATTCTTGGCTGGGGTGTCTTCTGTGCGGAGTCTACATGTCTTCCTTGCATTCGTGTGGGTTTCCTCCAGGTGCTCCTGTTTGCTCCCACATACCAAAAACATACTTCTGGAGTACTTCTCCCCAGTCCTCTGCTGTACATGGGCTCTGTCCCAGTTGGACTTTCCCGGTAAACAAATACTAAATAAAATTTAAAACTGTAGTCCGGGCATTATATGAAAATGAATAAAATCAGTAATCACTAGTAATAAAATTCCTTTAGTACTGCAAATGTTAACAATGTGTTCTAAACCTAAAGCACAGGAGGGGTGCAAGTGCAAGATCATATAAAAGACTAGGAAAACTTGTGATATTACAGGTCATGGAAAGAATGTAGAAGTTAATTCAAGTTAAAGAAAACAGTAAGAAATGACAGAAAAAGTATAGTTGTGTACACTTACCATAAATGTAGATGTTCGATTGTAGTCACTGCTGCAGTCATTACATTTGGGTTATCTGCTTGCAGTAGCCCTCAGTCGGCCTGATTAACAAAGTCTTGGGTCCTGCGTCAGATGATGTCCCTTCTTCCATGACGTCAGGTCGTCAGGGGTATAAAACATGCAGCCGACGCCATTACATCAGTTTTTCTTGCCCCAGATGTCAGGTGCCCTCCCTAATGGGAAGCAATTAAATCTATAATTACCAGGATATACCTCCAACAAAAAAGCAAAAACACCAAAAAGCTTTTTGAGCATAGTAAGGGAGAGTAGAGGTATAGCCAATAGAAGAAAGAGGGCTGGAGGGAGGGTAACCAGGACTGCAACAGTGAATACACTCGAACATCTTCATTTATGGTAAGTGTACACAACTGTACTATGTTCTTCATGTTTCACTGTTGCAGTCATTATATTTGGGTAGATTCCCAAAGCTAAGGTTGGGAGGAGGAATTTAAATGGAATTAGGACCAGCTATAAGACCCTGCAAGACTGCAGTGGCAAAGCCAGCTCTGGATTTAGAGACAATTGGCAAATGATAACGCTTGGTGAAAGTATGTACAGAACTCCAGGTAGCAGCTTCTAGGATGTCCCTGGTAGGAACGCCCCTGAGAAAAGCTGTGGAGGTAGATGCAGCCCTGGTTGAATGGGGTATGATGCCCTGTGGGATAGGTTTTCCATGGTGCTTATAGCAGAAATGAATGCAGTGGCCTATCCATTTTGAAATGGTTTGCTTTGAAACAGCTTTCCCCTCTGTCCCTGCAGCAAATGCCACCAGCAGTTGTTCAGATTTCCTTTGAGGTTTAGTCCTGTCAAAGTAAAATCTAAGTTGTCTGTGCACATCTAAGGAGTGCAGTATCCATTCCCCTTTGTTCTGTGGGTTAGGAAAAAAGGTAGGCAAATGAATGGACTGATTAATAGCCACACTGGATACCACCTTGGGCATGAAGGAGGGATTGGTTCTGAAGGACACCCTGTCCGCATGAAAGATGATGAAAGGCTTCACTGCCATAAGGGCATGTAATTCAGATACCCTTCTTGCAGAAGTGATTGCTAAAAGGAAAGCTGTTTTCCAGGAAAGGAATTTTAAATCTGCAGTAGCAGCTGGCTCGAAAGGAGGAAGAGTGAGTTTCTCCAAGACAAAGTTAAGGTCCCAGGCTGGAGTTGGAGCTCTCCTGGGTGGCCTTAAATTTTTGGCCCCTCTGAGGAACTGCTTGAGCAGTGGGTGAGAAAAGAGGGGAGGCTCTGTGCTGTAATGAGATGAAATGGCTGAGGCATGAATTTTGATGGAGGAAAAGGACAAGCCCTTATGAAGCATCTCAGTCAAGTATTGCAGAATCTGAGGTAAACTGGGCGCTGCTGCGCTCATCCCTTGAGACTGGTTCCAGGCACAGAATCTTTTCCATTTTGCAGCATAAGATTTTCTAGAACTAGGCCTCCTTGCCTCTAAAATTATATCCATCACTGATTTACTGAGGGATGGTAAAGGAGAGATTAGGTAATTAGCCAGGCTGTTAGGTTCAGGGTTTGTAGCTGAGGGTGCAGAATCTGGTTCTCCTGCTGAGACAACAGGGAAAGAGTCTGAGGCATGTGCCATGGGGCCAAGCATGACACACTCCGCAAGAGGGGGTACCAGTGTTGGTGTGGCCAGTCTGGTGCAATTAAAATCGTCCTTGGCTTGTCCTGTTTGACTTTTAGTAGTACCTTGGACAGCAAAGGCAGAGGAGGAAAGGCATAAACCGATAGGTTTTTCCAGCTGAAGGATAGCGCATCCATTTTCCAATCTAGCTTGTGGGGAATCCTTGTGCAAAATTTGTCCAATTGATGGTTCTGGGGGGAGGCAAACAGGTCTATACCTGGGCTCCCCCACTTGCTTGTCAACATGTTGAAAATCCCTGGTTCCAGGTTCCACTCGTGTGGGTCCATGAGGTTTCTGCTTAGTCTGTTTGCCAGTGTATTTAGTTTTCCTGGCAGGAATTGAGCTTGTAGATTCCCTTGGTAGCTCAAGGCTGTGCCCCACAATGCCATGGCTAGTCTGCAGAGGGGGTAAGAATGTGTACCCCCCTGCTTGTTTATGTACCACATGACAGTGATGTTGTCCGTCTTTACCATTAGTTGTCCTGGAAGAATGTGGTCCTTGAAGGCTGTCAGAGCATTCTGTACAGCTAACATTTCCTTTTGATTTATGTGCAGGTGCATTTGACTTGGGTTCCATTTGCCCTGAATGCACTTCCCTGCCAGATGAGCCCACCAAGCATAGTCTGATGCGTCTGTTGTTAAGGTTTGGGGGGTAGTATGAATGGTAGTCCCCTGTTTTGGTGGCAGGCCTCTGCCCACCAAAGGAACTCTAGGCGTAGGCAAGGTATGATAGGAATCATTGCTTCAAGATCCTGTGAATGTTGACACCATAGGCTTTTGAGATACCATTGTAGTTTCCTCATATGCAGCCATGCATATGGAATTAAAAGAATGCAGGAGGCCATGAACCCCAAGGCTTGCAGTATTTGCCTTGCAGATAGCTGGGTTTTTGTGGCCATTTGTTTAAAGAAGGTTGTCAAATGAATCCGTTTCTGTGGCATGAGAAAAGCCATCTGGGAAGTTGTATTCAAGCTTGCTCCCAGGAATATAATTTCTTGACAGGGTACCAGGTGTGATTTCTTTTTGTTTATGGTGTAACCCAGACAAGTCAGCACCCTTTGAACAAAGGCCCAGATGATTCAAAAGTATGTCCTGGCTTTCTGCCTGAATTAGACAATCATCCAGGTATGGATATATTTGAATATTTCTTTGCCTGCAAAATGCAATGACTTGAGCTATGCACTTTGTGAATACCCTGGGCGCAGTAGATAAGCCAAAGGGCAGTACAGAGAACTGATCGTGCATGTAGCCTGCTTTGAAGCATAGGTATCAACTGCAAGACTACCTGATAGGGATGTGCAGGTATGCTTCTTTTAAGTCTAGTGGTGCCAACCATGCATCTTTGCTAGGATAGGAAGCAGCTGGTGAAGAGTCAGCATTTTGAATTTTGGAATCACCAGAAAGGTGTTTAGAGTAGAAATGTCCAGGATAGGACGCCATGTATTGCCTTTTCTGGGTACCAGGAAAAGTCTCGAATAGAAACCTTGCCCTTTTCCTCTTCTGGCACCAATTGAATAGCCCCCCATGCTTAATAGAGAGAGAACTTGATTTTGGGCCTCTGCCCACTGATTTGGGGGTAGATCTGGCCACCCACTTGGTGTTGATAACGTGTGGAAGTGAAATCTGTATCCTTGGGACACTATATTTAAATCCCATTTGTCCTGGTAATGAGTTCCCAGTTTTTGGCCTGCAGACCAATCTTTCCACCTAAAGGAGCATTCAGTTGGGAAGTGCTTAGAAGTTTTAAAAGCAAGTCATTGAGACAGTTTTCCATAGGGGGAAGTCTTACTACTCCCAGATTTGGGTGCGGAAATCCCCCACTGCTTAGTCTTATGTGTCCCCTGGGACTGAAATCTGGGGTTTCTGCTGTGTCTGGGTTTGGCTTGAGAAGACCTGGAAGGAGCTGGAAAGGACCAATTCTTAGAGGGCCAATGCCTACTAAATCTAGGAGGCTGAACTTGCAAGAAATCTTTAACAGTTTGCATAGATTTAGCTTTTTAAGAACTTCCTCAGCTTTGTTGCCAAACAGGCGGTCCTGATTTAAGGGAGCATACAACAGTTTAGCTTTAACATGATCAGGCAAAGATTGCTCCTTAAGCCAAGCATGCCTTCTGAGCACAGACCTAGTAACAGCAGCCCTGCAAGAGGCCTCTAATGAATCAAATTCACATTGCAAAGCATGTTTACCAACCTGTTCAGCAGAATGCATTAAATCCTGTAATTCTTTATTTTCAGCACAGTAAGGAATCAACATCATTTTCTGTTTAAGCAACCCAATAACATGTTGTTGATACTTTAACATATGAAACTGGCAGTTTAAAGCCCTAATGGTCAAAGCTGCAGAAGTGTAAACCTTCTTACCCCATCTATCCAGCGCCTTGGAGTCTCTATCAGAAGGGGTAGGATTTTTAGCAGTAGAAGCCTTAATGCCCCTGGGTCCCTGTGAAATAGTCTCTGGATCCGCAATAGGATTTTTAAAAAGAAACTTGTGAGAATCAGGAACCCTGTAATATCTATCAGGTTTTCTGGGAGCAGGAGGCAAAGAATCAGGGGCCAAACTAGATTCCGAAAAGGCATAATCAACAATGTTTAATACAGGAGGAATAGCTAAAGGCCTATGCTGAGGCAGAAGTAAGAAATCCCTAAGCCTCTTTTTTGAATCAGAAAAATCCTGGCTTTCTTAGTGGAAATGTTCCCTTAGAGTATGTAAGGTTTCACCAAAAGAAAAATCCTCTGGAGGGTAAGCACAGGGAATGGAGTCCTCTGCATCAGAATCCTTATAAGTAGATAAGGGCAAATCCAGATCATCAGAAGAATCAGAAAAATCAGAATCCTGGTCAGAAGATTCATAATCAACCTCAGTCCTAGGCCTCTTAGAAGGGGGAGGTTAGCTTCCCCTGATTAAAGTTATAAGATCTTCAGCCATTCTTATCATTTATGTTTTAGGCATAGAGGCCTGAGCATGCGGCCTGGGCGTTGGTTTCTTAGGCATGGTTCAAGATTTAGGCCTAAATGAAGAAGACGGCATCAGTTTAATATGAAAGCCCATAGGCCTGAATACACCCTCAGAAGCCGGTGCCTGCACAGCGGCTCCGGACCCATCCAAGGTAGAGATATCCACAGGTTCCACAGTTGAAGCATCTCACAGCATACAGGACTCCGAATGGGTCTCAGTAGTAGCAGGTATCAGGGGCTGCGAAAGCACCTCACTAAGTACCGGCGAACTGGCAACTGGCTTAGAAGAAGCGTCGTCAGCAGCTTTGGACCTAGGAGGCCTGTCTCTGTCTTTATCTTTGCGTCTTTTCGGAATCCCGGTAATCGGACGGCTAACTGATGACATTTCTGGATAATTAAACCAAGAACCGAAATATTTAGAGGCAAAAATATACAGACGATGGATAGTGCGCTGATTAAACAAAGGACAAAATGGACAGCAAGGTACGTCGTGGTCAGGGCTCAGACAAAGAATACAGTACGAATGAAAATCTTTGTTAGGTATTTGCTTCCCACAAGTAATGCAATTATTAACTTTTACTGACATCAGTAAGGAGCAAGAAAAAGTTTCCCCAACAGGGTACTTAGCTTTAGTTGAAGACTTCGCTTCTGAAACTTAGAAACGAAAATTTCAGGAGTTGGCCGACCGGCACTTGCGAACTGCTTCTGCTTCGGGCACCGCACGGCAAAAAAGACTGATGTAATGGCGTCGGCTGCATGTTTTATACCCCTGACGACCTGACGTCATGGAAGAAGGGACAGCATCCGACGCAGGACCCAAAACTCTGTTAATCAGGCAGACTGAGGGCTACTGCAAGCAGATAACCCAAATGTAATAACTGCAACAATGAAACACGAGGAACATCTGGACAGCAACAGGAAAGACATTCCCTTTTCCCTACCATCAGAATGCATCATCTCTATGTACCAAACTGCTTTTTAAATCTCACCTTTTTATTGCAGCAACATTTTATGATTCAAATGATACAGAATACAGCTTTAAATGTACAGTCATACCTCCTTTGCCTTCATACTGCGTGCACCAAAACAGCCTTGTGATTTGGAGTGAGGAGCACCTGCGGTCTGTTTCTGCCGGTATAACTTTGTGACATAATAGTTAGGAAGCTCTTGTTCCAGATGATAGCAGAGGTTGTGTAAGATGCACACACAGTTTTCTACAGACTAAAGAAGACAAGGAAAATATAGTTAAGTTCTCTATATACCTAGAAACAATTTTATCCCTCCCCATCCTGATTCAGTAAATTAAAATATTATGGCGTACCTTTTTAATGACTGACATAGATGTTAACAATATTCTCACCTTCATTATCTTGTAAAATGGAGCTGAATGCAAGACTATTGTAATATATTCCACTTATCTACAAAGAAAATACAGTAAACTCTCAGTTAACGAGAACTCAAGTAACCGGCACTCTCAGGCAACCAGAAAAAAAATATCGAAGAAATACAGTACAATTTTCATGTGTTGCACTTTCTGTCCCCCCTCTTAGAAACAGGGTCTATATTACGTGGTCGAAAACTAATAATAGCGAATGACCACAACTTCGAAAACACCGGAACTCGAAGTTGCATTTGTATACCAACTCCGAGATCGCACTACAGTGAGGAAAGGGCAAATACCCCTATCTACACTGTAGTGCAACCCCACCATAACATCTGCATATTCCGGTGTTTTTGAAGTTGTGGTCATTCGCTATTATTAGCTTTCAACCATGTGACATAGACTTGTAAAAACATACCTTACATTTTTAGAGTTTTAAAAGGAAGACAGGAATTAATTCTCTCTCTCCCCAACTTGAGAACAAGTCAAACCAAACAAACAGTATAGGGTACAGTATTAGTCAGGCCTATTTTTAAAAGTAACTCTCAAGCAACAAGAAACTACAGTTATCTAGCATCTACCAATCCTCATGGGTGCCAGTTAACTGAGAGCTTATTGTAACATGTTACTGTGTGTGAAGTTTCCTTCACAGATCTTTGAGAAAGAAATCTGCAATAGTTATAATGAACTGTCCATCTTTCTGAACTGAAATGCTTTTGCCTACAGATAAAATGGAGTAATCTTCAATGGTATCTGTTGGCCACAAACACTTACTGCTGACCTTTACCAAGTACAATACTGTTATCACAAAAGGCTGAAGTGAAGAGGGTCAGGGTGCCTCTCCCCTTTCCACAGTGCAACATACTAACCTCCACAGCACAGGGGACTGTGGCCCTAATGGAATTCAAGGAGGAAGGTCTAGAAGACGAACATTATGGACGTGCGCAGCTGACAAAAAAAATACCATCTTAGTCTCCTTCACAGGAAAAGGCTCTGACATCATATTAACAAGTCATCCTAAAGACCTCAGAGGGAAACAGAGTTCTCTGCCTCAGGGCAGATAAAGAACATCTCAGCCAGCCCTCTTAGATATCTGCAGAGTCAAACGTTGGCCTACTGCACACATCAAGTGTCACCCCTTAGCTTTTGTTTGGGCTCATTTTCCTTCTCCCTGTGTTCATCCCTGTTTATTCCCATGTCTGTCAGGTGGAATGTTGGGAGACAATGATGTCAGCCTGGACTTGTCTGAAGGAAGCTCCACTGACAGCATTAAGTCCTCAAGGTGCTATTGAGGCATGGTCAGCGGCTGGATGAGTGCTTATTGAGGCATGGTCAGTGGTTGGATAAATGCTTATTGAGGCATGGCCAGTGGTTGGATGAGTGCTTTTCTTGCACTAAGCTAATTGCAATGTATTTTTTTCCATTTCTGGTTACAGTGTTGTTGAAAAAATCTCATACATCACAGTCAGCAACAAAATGTTCCTCCCTAACACGAACGACACATAATTGTCTGTCTTGAGGATGAATTTTATTACATCATTTACATTTTTTAATCCTTTTGTTACTTTCCAAAGTTGAACAGTAACAAATGTCATAAACTGCCTGAAATAATGAATAAACTACATGTATTTATCTACCCAAACTGCATCAATATATAACTAATTGCTGAAAAAACAATGGCAAGAAAAAACAAAAATCTGGCCCAGTACAACTGCAAAAATCACGTAAGTCCCCCCACAGAAGAAAGCCATGTTAAACAATTTCTTCTGGAACAAGTCGGAAAAAATATCCCAAAACATTTTATATTATGTGAAACAAAGGGCAGATGTATGCTAAAAAAAAAAACAAAACAAAAATATTGGGACAGGTAGGATACAACTAAAACCTTTGAAGAAATTAGTCACGGAGTACAAAGGTCACACATGAAAACCAACTGGTTAAAAAACACAAAAAGAAAAACCTAGCAAAGCTAGACTTTCCACTTTGTGATACCTTAAACCTCTTATATCAGAGGTAACATAGGTTATATGCAAATTACTCTTTAAGGATATCAGGTGTTTCAGCTACACTTTACGTTTATGGATATCAGTTAGGTACAACAACCCTGTGCTTCCAAAAGTCAAACATTCCTCTTTTGCTGTGCTGATGATGCCATAAGAAGGCAGAAACATGCATGTCCACAGCTAGAGGGTTTGGCTTTATTGCCATGAAATTGTTCATAAATAGACTTAAAAGTAAAAGAAAAAGTCATGGACATTCAGAATTGCCATGTAGCTGAAACCCCTGATATCCTTAAAGGGTGGTACTCATATGTTTACTTTTAGAGTTTTAGATGTGATTTTTAGAGACCTAAGAGGTGGAGATTTAAATAATAGATCTGAGATGAGAGAGTATGAGGGGATCTTACGTTTAGATGCTGACCACATTCCTGGTATAAATAGAATGGTCTCTTTAAAACCTATTTTAAAACACAAGCAAATGTGTTTGAAGTAATTATTAGTTTTTTTAGAATTTTATTGGCTGTGTAATGTCATGTGATTATTCTAATTTTGTATTTAATTGTGCTCTTAACTTAATTTGTTATACTGATGAAGGATTTTGTCCGAAAGCTTTATCATTAAAGTCCTGATGTTGTGATTACGCGTGGTGTATATTTTATAAGAGCTTTTATACATGTTTTTACTCTACCATGTTCTACAGTTTTGTTAATTGTTGTTAAGTCACCATATGACACCAAATACTCTCCAGAATGTAGTATTATATTAAATACTTAACTTATATTATTATTACACTTATAGTTTTATTATTAAAATATTCTCAAACTAAATGCTAAAAAGTGCAGTATCATCACTTTTGGTAAACAACCCCCCCTCCTCATAATACCTTCTTATACAACATACCTCTACAAAATGAAAAAAGAGTTAAGGACCTAGGCATTTGGGCTGATCACCCTCTGTTTTGACCATCACTTTACAATGATTGTCAGGAAATCCTTTTCCTTAGCCCAGTTAACAGCCAAAGGAATATCATCAAGGTTTAAAGGGGTAATCACTCTCTTATAATCAGCATTTATTATAGGTTCATAGGTAGGTACTAGGCTATCTGCCCGAAGGCATTTATAAACCTAGCCAGAATGTGTTGGCTTTCGCCGCCCCCTTAGATTAGTTCCCTGTGCCTCTGTCCAGCAGAGCCATTGAAGTGATTCCTGGGGTAAACTTTCTGTTTCCCATCCACTCGTCAAGGTTTCTCTTGAAGAGGGTTAGCGAGGAGCTCTGGCTAATGTAGACTGGATTCTTGTTCCAGAGCATGGAAAGTCTCTGGGACAGGAATCTATCCCTCCAGCACGTCCTATTTATTGTTGTGGTGAGGTTTAGATCCCAGGAGCATGTGGCTCAAGGGGGATATGGTTTTCTTTAGGTGGAGCATGCCCATCAATTCTGGGTTGGACATGGCCTTGTATGTCAGGCAGAGATCACCTCTGAGTAGGCGGTATGCAACCGAGTACAGCTGGAGTTTCTTCAATCGAGCTGCATAGGGCATCTGTTTGAGGCCAGTGATCCTCTTGGTGAGGTACTTCTGTGGTCTTTCCAGTTGTTGCAGGTGTCTTGTAAGGTACATCCCAAATGGGGCATTGTACTCTATGATGGGTCTGATGAATGATGCATAGAGGGGCCCAATGACCTGTTTCGATGTGGATGCAAACCCTTTTGTGATTAGGAGGGCTACATAGAAGGATTTTCTAACCACTTTGGCAATGTGATTATCAAAGAAGAGGTTACTATCTACTTGAGTCCCCAGATCCCATATTACGTCTTCTGTATTTAGGGGGCTACCACCTATGTGGTAGTTTGTGGGTACTTTGTTTTTTCCAAAGGGGATGACTATGCACTTTTTGGCATTTAGCTTAAGGCCATGGTTTTGACACCAGGTATCTGTCTCAGTGAGACCCTTTTGGAGGATGTCTGTGTCAGCCACAGAGTCAATTACAGCCCCTAGTTTGCAGTCATCTGTGAAATTGGTCAGCCATAGTCCTCCTGTGCTTGCCTGTACCTCTGAGAAGTATATGCCGAACAGGAGGGGTCCTAGGACTGAGCCCTTTGGAATGCAACTTGTAACCGGTTTAGAGTCAGACCTAGCTCCCGCAACTCTTACCACGTGAGTTCTGTCCGTGAGCCAGTTGGCAACCCATCTCATGACGTAGGGGTTTATGTTCAGGCTGGTGAGCTTGTCTATAATACCTGAGTGGGGAATGGTGTTGAAGGCCTTTGTGAGGTCTAGGTAGGCTGTGTGGACCACCTTTCCCTCATCTATAGCCTTGGTAACTGTCTCGAAGAAGTCCACCAGGTTTAGGAGGCATGATCTGCCCTTAACAAAGCCGAACTGGGTAGGGTCCAGTGTTTGGAGGTTCCCAGTGTCTCTGTTAATGAGATCCATGATGATGCGCTCCATAGCTTTGCAGACCATGCTAGTCAGGCTTATAGGGCGATAGTTCCCGGGGTCCGTTGTGGCTCCACCTTTGTGGAGCAGAATAACAGTTGCTGTGCGCCACTCTTTTTAAACAGTGTGTTTAGGTGAGGGGTTAGTTCATCTTTGAGCTCATGTAGGATGCAGCCTGGGACACTGTCCGGTCCCATTGATGCTGTAGTTTTGGCTTTGGAGAGGGCTGTTTTAACCTTAGTGTCTGTGATGCCAGGGGCACTACATTCTTCTGGTATAGTTATGGACCCTTTTGGGGGTGAAACGGGGGTGAAGTTTGCACTGAACCTGTCTGCCAGGATGTTGGCTATATCGGTTGGTTCAGTGTATTTTGTGCCATTCTTCACTAACTCCGAGCAGATCTGAGAATTGCCACTTAGATTCTTGACATAGTTAAATAATGCCTTGTGGTTATCTTTGGAGTCCATAGCAATTTTTCTTTCGAAGCTAGCCTTGGATGATTTTATCAAGGAACGCAGTTTCTTGCCGATACTGATCAGGGGTGTCTTCCCTCCTTGGGATTTTACTCTTTTCTGTACTAGTTTCCTCTTTCTATTGTACATCTTGTTTATGGCAGGGGTTCACCAGACTGGTTTCCTTTTCTTGGAGGAGTGAGTCTTGGTTTTGTTTGGGATAGCATGATCCATGTATTCTTGTAGGTGCCCATAGAGTACATTAGTAAAGGATTTTGCAGCTTGGACAGCGTTATCCTTTAGCATGGGGGCTTTGAAACTTCCCACCTCAGTCTTAAGTAACGTGAAGTTTGCTTTTGAAAAGATTTTCATGGTGGTTTCTTTGACCGGGGGTGGTGGCGGAATGTGGAGGTGGAATGTGGATATCCAGAGTGATTAGTTTATGGTCAGATCTAACCAGCAAGGGGTTGACCTCTAGTGTGGAACACTGGTCGCCTATGTTGGTGATGACCAGGTCCAATATGTTGTCACCTCTGGTGGGGGTGTTGACCAGTTGATCCAGGGCGTTTGAGTTTATAAATTCTAGGAAATGCTGGGCAAGGGAGTTTGTACTTGAGTAGTTCTCCCAGTTAATGTTTGGGTAATTGAAATCCCCCAATATCAGAGTGTTTGGTAGGACCTTTATGTTTCCCAGTGTTTCCAGGAATGCGGAGTGGGGGTCCTGGGACATGGTGAGTGATCTGTAGCAAGCTATAATTTGAATTGCAGTTTTGCCTGTTGTTAGTTGCACGTGGATGATCTCAAGCATCGTGCTGTGCTGCTAACCTGGAGGTGTGGGTATCCTTGATGAATATGGATACGCCCCCACCTTTTGTATTTCGGTCCGGGTTCTGTGGCCGAAATGTATGGTATGAGTTGTAGCCTGGTAGTGTGCTCTCTGGAGCCTTAAACCAGGTTTCTGTTACCGCACATATATCGATTTTCTCCATACTAAGGAGTGCCTCAAGTGCATGCATTTTGAGGTTTAGACTTCTGGCATTGAGTAGCATTACCCTCAGTTTTTTGTTACTTGTGCTATTTACGGCGGTGGATTTGTCTTTTGAGCCTTGCCTAAAAAGGCACTATGGGGGTGGCAAGTGCCTTGGCCAGTATTTGAAAGCCTAAGGGTGACAGGTGCAAGCCGTCTATAGAGAAGCAGCGTGGCTTGTCGAGCATGTCATCCCAAGCTGACAGACACTGGATCCCCTTTGAATGACACCAGAAGCTTAGCTAATTGTTGAAATTGATCATTTTTTCTTTATACTGTGGAATCATTCTTGGTGAGGGAAGGATGCTGCTCAGGGTCAGGGTCATAATGGCCTGGACTACGTGATCAGAGAGCTCCTCCATGTCTCTCTTCATGTAGGCCAGGGAGGTATGGCTCAGGTCATTCACACCAACATGGACAATGACAGCGTCATATTTGTACTTGTTCTGGAGTGGCCTGAGTGCTTGTGTTATGTGGCAGATCCTGGCACCCGACAGGCAGCTAACAGTAACCTTCTCCTTGTTCAGCCTAGTAAGTGGGACGTCAGTATGCCTGACTATAGAGTCACCTATTACTAGTGTGTTGGGTTTTGTTATTTTGCCTTAAGGGCTGTGATTGCACAGCACACTGGTTTTGTGAAGTATGTGTTTCATGGTTTGTGTTGGGGGGTGGAGGTTGCTTGGATGTTTGCTTCGGAGGTCTCTGTTGCTTTTGCAGATTTTTATTTAGAGCCTCCGAGTACGTTTTAGTGTATTTATGTGTGTTTTTTACCTGTGCTGGTTTCATAGGTCTATGTGAGACTGGTGGAGTGATGCAAGTAATTCCCTTCTCCTCTTGACTGCCTGGTCCAGTCTAGGGTTGAGAGAGCTTAGTCTCCAGTTTGGCTGTATAACTGCATCTCTTGCATGTACTAGTGTTTGGTGGAAGGAGGAGAGGGTTGTCTGTGTACATGAGGCAACTGTAACATTGCCTCAAAATGCCTAGATTCACCAGTTGGACCAGAGAGTATACCTGAAACTGCTCTTTGGACATGCCTGGATAGGTACAGTGAACTGTTTTACTGATTGGCTGATAAGGTCGAATAGAGAGCCTTGTCTTTCTCTACAGTATAGGGGGGGCTAGTGCTAAGGTTTATTAGTGCTTGCTAAGAGTTTTGGTTTGAGTGCTTAAATTGAAAGTTTGTCTAGTTCCAAGAGAAAAAAACCACCACACAAATGTGGGTTTTATAGGAGGGAAATGAAAGAGATAGAAATTAGGCCAATTATAGAGTACATCTCATTAAATATATTAAAGTCCCCAAAAGCTCCTAACAAGAAAGGTTACATGTCTAAAGTCTCCGAGCTACCAAGAGTGGCTGGAAGCTTTATCCTTTTATTCAGTGTCTTACACACTTTGAAGGGGAGACCTCTCTCTCTCTCACCGTGCCTTTACAGATATGATTGTCTTGGATCTACTGTTTCTCTACAAGTCCAATATTTCCATCAGTAGTAGAACCAGAGACTTAAATCTTCACCAACAGATAAATAATATACAATGGAAGGACAGATTTATAAGCCAACATTTCCCAAACTAATGGAATAAACTTCCCAGCATGTTACACAGTTTGACTCACTATCTTCCTTTAAATATAACCTATATGACTGGACGTTTATCTACAAATTTACGACAGGATTGACAGGTATGACCATCCTGGAGAAAGGAGGTGCTGCCTGAGGGAGGGTGCTAGCAAGGAGAAAATGATTGTAAGACTCCATGGCTTTGGAATATATTTAAATATTTGACTTTATAAGTCTGACATCAAATGCAGATACTGCAGATACCTTCAGTGGTTTATCTAAGGACATGTAAAACTAAAATTTCAGCACCTCCTACACTCACAAGCTTGATGACCATCCAAATGTTCTACATTAAAAGACTGTCCCTGGGATTCAGAAGGGTTACCACAAGCGATAAATAGGACTTACTGCTGGTGGTAGACATTTTCTACTCCGAGACAGCCCTACTGCAATACTTGCACATGGTCTGCCAAAGCACCAAGGTGGCCTATCCCTTCAGCTTACTGCACATGTTAATGAGACATATGATAAAGAGTCAAGTGCTATCTCCCAAAATGCCTGTGCTAGGTTATTTATGCAGTCAAGTGTTTTGTAGAACTGCTCAACTGTATAAATTAACTTTGCTCGCTGCGTTAATTAACTCAGCCAAATGTTCATGTTCACCCATTACTTTCAATGTGAGGGATCACGCTAGAAGTGTGAGGAGTTTAGCAGAGAGGAAATGGTGGTGGGTTGTGAGTGTGGCTGTAGAGGTATGAGTGGTGTCAGGTTACAGAGCACGTGTGTGTGTGTGTGTCTGCAGGTGGTCCCAGCGAGGGAGTTGGTTAGGGGAGAGGTGATGCAGGGTGTGTGCGTGTGTGTGTGTGTGTGTGTGTGTGTGTGTGTGAGACTATCAGACAAATGATTTGGTTACATGGTCTATAGAGGTCCTTCAGAGGTTGCAAACTCATTTACGGTCTCTTTTAAGGCCCAACTTTGTGTCACAATGAAGTGCAGTCTGGTGACAGGTGTGTATGACTGATGTACAGTGATATTGTGTGTGTGTGTGTGTGTGTGTGTGTGTGGTAATGTCTAACTATGTGCATGTGGGGGAGGGTGGATTGCATGACTCTCAACTAGACATAAGAGCACTGGTTGTAATATGGGAGGGAATATTAGACACCAGAGACACTAATGAAATATTAATTTAACTCACTTAAAAAATAGATTTAGAAGCAAGAAACTGCAAATGGAAGATTTAACTTATGAAACTTCAATGTCTGGCATTACAGACTGACTGCATTTGTCCAGGGACACAGTAACTGTAAAATGAATAATTATAGAGCATCTATTAATACGGGGTCATTTGACAGGTATGAGGATATCTGTGTGTGTGTGTGTGTGTGTGTGTGTGTGTGTGTGTGTGTGTGTATTGGAGTGAATGGGGAGGTGTCTCTGCCAATGTGATGCATGAGCTGCCAGGGCTGAAAGTCACTACAAAGTTCTTAGCTGCTGGGGTAATCCACCCATTGATTCAGAAACATGCAAATTAGCCAATAATGAGGTCTTTCCATGTTGTGGTTTTCATGATTGCATTAAAGGCCATTTTTGCTGGGTTCTTAAGGTATCCTGCCCCGTATCTTTTCATTCATCGGAATTTATAAAGTGGCAGGCTTCAGTTAAGCTAGTAAATGTCTGCTGGAAGGCAGCAAGTGCTCTTCTTTAAAGACCATACAAATCCACATCCAAGACAGTGGAAGGTATATAGTGCAGAAAGAATGCACTTTTATTATCATAAAAACAAGAAAATGGCATAACAGTGTAAAAAGGCGCAGTAACAATACAAATGGTTAGTGAACAAAAATGTGCACTAGTCTCTGAAAAAGGAAGCAAAGACTGATATTAGATGGAATCAAAATATGTATGTGTCCACTGTCAATGGTTTAAACTTAAAAGTAAGGGGCTGGCATGTTCCGAGAAAATGAGTATATGGTCTGCAATAAATCCAGAGTATTTTTAGAGAAATGTCAATAATTATGCTCTTTTCAGGTGTGATAAACAGCAGCCTTGTTCAAATGTACTATTTTAAAACAGTGATTGATTCAGGGAAGTGGTGTCCCCAGGTTAAGGGCCACAGCCTGCTACCTGGACTGTTGCAGTTTCTCCAGGTAGATACATGCACAAGTGATTCATCAGGCCAGAGTCGGCATCTCTCCAGTAAATTCTAGGCCTGTCACTGCAGAATAACATAAATGTTGGTTTATCAGCATTCAGACTGTTGCTGTTCAGACTTAACCAGCACTGAAGTTTAGCAAATGGGAGACTACTGCCTACATCTCAAACAGCATCTGCAGAATGAAAACTGGGGATCTCATTTGCATACTACATGAGACCTTTGGATCCAAATCAGTCGTATGATGTAGGACAGCTGCAGCAAACAGCACAAGCCATAAAACTGAGCCCTGTAGTGTGTCCACACCAATTCATAGAGCACACAATGCCATACCATGTAACTTTCTCACTGCTGTCAGTGGGAGAGTGGCCCAATCACACAAAGAACCAGAAAGACCTGCTCCTTTTATGACTTAAGCTTAGGACACAGATAATGAGAAACCTTTTTACAGAAAGAGTGGTTGATCCATAGAACTCATTACCTCTCTGGTTCTTCAAAGCAATTACTGGTAACAACCAATGAAATCACATTCTCTGGTGCAGTTTGGACCTTCTACTCCCAAATACCATTATATGCCCATAGAAATATATATATACATAGTAAACTATATGCATGATTAATGGTCAAGACCTTTTTCCACTGGAACCTTGTACGATTAGCAGAAATGCCTGTGTATCAATGTGCTGGGACACTGAGATACACCAAAGCATCCAGCACAAACACATTTGTGTTGGCCCCTTATTAGGTCTGGTACCAATGTATATCACATTCTGCATGCTAGTTTCTCCAAAAGGGAGTGCGACTGAGAATGAGACTTACTGCACCTTACTCAAAAGGTCACTCTTACGAAAGCTCGAATCTTGCTACATGCAGACTTACTGACTGAACTTTATTCCACAACATTAATGAGTGCTTATGGTCATGTAAGCTATACACGAAGCTGGGCATTTGGCCATTCTTTGGTGAATCAATCAACCTCTTGAAATTCACTTCTCTCTCTCTCTTCTGGTCTCAAAGCTGTCATTAAGGAAAAAGGTATAACTACTTTACAAGAATTTCCACTCAAACTGACTTCTCACATCACTTCCTTCACTGCCTTGTCTTGCTTAAATGCTGCTTTATTATTACCCACCGCACCTGAAATTAGTCTTCTTAAGATGATTACTTATGTTTACAATAAACTTTTTTAAAAACCTCCACAGTGATCCAGTGATTATAGTGACACAGCGATTATAGTGACACAGCGGTTATAGTGACGCAGCGGTTACAGTGACGCAGCAGTTATAGTGACGCAGCGGTTAGCATTAATACCTTGCAGCACTTTATGCTCTGCTTCAGTTCTCAGCTGAGGTGCTCTGTGTATGGAGTCTGCATATCCTTACTGTGTCTGTGTGTTTTTTTTTTAATTTAGAAGCTCTGGATGCAGGAAGTGAACGGATGTTGGTATGTCTGTACCAGTGTATGCACATTCAGTGAAAATGGCTAAATATCTGATGTCATTCCAGGGGGGGGTTCAGTCTGTATCTCCCTGGGATGAAATGATTGAAAATCCTACTTGTTTTGCTGAGGTTGGTCTGTATCACTCAAGATCTTCTATCTGCTGCCCAAAATCTTTGCTGCCCCATTCATGCTTTTTTTAGGCAGAGTTTATCTAACGCACATATCAACTTAACTAATGAATGAAATCATAAACAAGACATCATCAAGGTAGTCCTACTTACTGTCAGGAGTCGTAACAATGAACTGCCTGATTTGGAGGCACTTTCTGGATTTGGAACAAGTCCATGTTTGCGTGATCACTAAGACATAGTTTGAGTTAGAACCCCATATATGATAGGGCTCCGTGCATATCATACACTCAAGCCCACTGGTAATGGTGACCTTACTGCACACTTCACCTCATACTAGGTAAATCAAAATTTCGACTTATAGTTTTTGTTTCTTTCTACTCCCCAAAGGATCATGAAAACGTCCTGGCATTCCTTGAAAATGCCCCTATAACAGATGTCTCTTTAATCCTTGGTGACTTCAATTACCCCTCTGTAAACTGGTGTACTTCCATTTCTAATTTTAGTTATGCGCAACTCTTCTTGTATTCCAAGTTTTACACGTTGTGACTGACAGTATGGGTGGGCATAGTAAACATGACAGAAAATACAGAATTACAGTGGATTTTAAGGTTAGGAGTGCATAGGGGAATGTGTCTGAATGACCATGTACCCCTAAAACCAGTATTAAAGGGAAGGAAAAATAGATAAATGTATTATTCTGCATTTTTGTGTTTTTACTTGCTACTTTTTTAATGTACTGTTTTTAGAAGCTGTTGCTTTAAAAGTAAATACATTGTGGATCTATTAGGTTTCTGCATTACCATGTTAATTGATACTAAAATTTAGTATAAAGAAGTTCATTTGCTTTACTTTTTTGTCTGATGAAGCGGTTGTGAACACTGCGAAAGTGCTAACTTTTAATAAACCTGTGGATTTTACAACTGCTGAGCCTTGCCTTTCTGCCTGTTACTAGCTGTGGTTTTGCTTGGTCTTCTTAGATTGAGTTAACAGCATTTTCCATGATCAAACTGTCTGAAATCTCACCAAGGGCAGTAATATCCAGCACTTAGTTCTAACAAATATGGCTCCAGCATGCTCCCTGCCTCAGGTTGGCCCCTCATTACTTACGTCAGACCACAAAAATCTTTACCCTAAGAACTTCCACCACCACCCCAGTAACCAAGGCCATCGTCTTTAGAGACTTCAAAAGAGCAAACGTCTTACAATTGTATGACAAAAAATCAAAATGTATCCATGTTAACCTCAATATGGACTTGATATGCTGTCACCTATGCCAAAGATCTTTTTACTCATTTGGATGAATGCTTTGATAGAGTACACCACACACAGCCAAACACAAGAGCAAATTCAACAACAAACCACGCAGGTGGTCAGTAAACATTAACAAATTATACAACAGAAAAAATAAATTGTTTTAATAACCTTGTAAGGCCAAAACCTCCCATCACAAAGATAACATAAAATGTCTCACCAAGAAACTGAAGGCATTGAAAGACCAGTATGGCATCCAGTATCCCATGAATGTGGACCTCAGAGGCTAAAAATAATGGAGGCTTTCTTTAGCCATTAACATCATTGCTCCAACTTTACCTATTATTGCACCTTTTATTCAAACACTAAAAACACTGCCAACATGGTTGCAAATTTGTTTGCTGTAAAATTTCTCTCCTGAAACAATCATCCCCCGCTCCAAAAATCTCTGACTCACTCCCCCCACACCATCTATGAGGAACGCATCATTAAAGCGCTCTCCAGGACCAAAACCACCTCTTCAGTGGCTCCCACCAATATACCAGATTGCCTAATTAATTGTTTCAAGCAGCATCTTGCTGATTTACTCCTTATGTTGTTCAGCCTAGGCCTTGTCACAGGACATATTCGCGAATCACTGTGCTCTGTGGTGGTGATGCCTCTCCATAAGGGTAGCCCCCACCAGTGACCTGAGAAGATACAGACCCCTTAGACTTACTAGTCTTGTAAAGTCATGGAAGGTATCATCACTGTCCTAATAAACCAGGATATTAAAAATTTGATCAGGCTCGACTTGCAATAATTCGTATTTTTTAAGGATAGACTGTGCTGGCTAAATCTTGTGTGCTTCTTTGAAAAGGTCATTCAGATGGTGGACCATGATCATACTGTTCATGCTGCCTACTTTGATCTGGCAAAGGCATTACCATATGGTGGAATTGTTAATAACCTATTAGCCTTAAACACTAATCTCTTTGTGGTAAGATGGTCTGCAAAATAGCTCAAGGACAGAACACATGTTATCAGGGTCAGTGATGCCTCCCGATTTAGAGAAAATGTGACCAGTGGTGTTCCCAAGGGTCCTGTACTAGGCTCCCGCTTTATTTTTGGCATTTATTTTTCTGGCCTAAACACTGACAACAACAATTTCTGACCAACTAGGTCCACTGAGGATTGTAAGCTGGATGCAGTAGTTAAATCAACCAATGCCACTAATACCCTTCAAACAGAATTAAATGTGTTAATTTCTGCTGCACTGAAAAAGGGCTAACACTAAATACTAAGAAATGTTATACTATTTACTTTGGAACACAGCAAAAGTCTTACCACCTACTGTATATTAAAGACATCCCAACTCTCCCACAAGTCTCTGAGTAGGGACTCGGTCACCTGGGTCAATGGCTCCCTCTCCTTTTTTTTCACCATGTATCAAATGCAGTCAGAAAATGATTCAATGATTCTATATTTCACAATCAATCCCAAAGGGCATTTCAGCTATTCATTCATTCATTTATTTCATTTTCATTACCAATAAGGCTTCAGCTATACCCCTGGCCCCGAGGCAGCAGAGCACATTGGCATTGTACTACAATGCGAAAATGCATACAATGAGCATCATCAGGATGAAAAGAAGAAGAGAACAAAGACTTCAGTACATCGTGTGCAGTAAGGCTATCAAATTTACCTTATATTTATTTAAATTCAACACTGGAAATAATTGGCACTTGCAAGACAAATATTGATCTCCTTGAGTGAGCAATATATAGCAGGTAGTTTTCTAACCATTATTGTAGAGGCAAGCATAGGTTGTTTCCTTTATTAGATGGTCTTTAAGTTCTTTCTTGAAAGCTTGAAGGGTGGATTGTTGCCTAACTTCTGGAGGCAGGTGGTTCCAGACAGATAGACTTAGTTTAGAGAAGGATCTATTTCACCTGCTGCTGTTGTAACTAAGGGCGTACATAGGCCTACATAGGTAAAAGGGAGCCATCTTGGTTGTCTCTGAGAGAGTAGTTTTGCTCTCTAAATTGTATTTTTTGGTAGCATTAGGTAGGGGTTGGGAATCTGAGCATTTTAAGTTGGTAATATTAACTGTGAGGTTTTTACTCTCCCTCCAGAAATGTTTAGAGGAAGAGGCAAGAGCCTGTTCTCTGTCTCTTAGGAAGGTGGCTTTTGATGCCACACTAGTGGAAATTCTGGCTTGTTTCCCAAGGTCAAGAGACTGCATGTGTAAAAGAAGGTGAGCTGAGTTTGGTTTCCAGGCTTTATTACTTTCAGCATTTTTTTAAAGGGAGTAGTTAGTCAAGGGCATATCTGCCCTCTCAACTTTCTTTTAATTGTAGGGAAGATAGAATCTTGGATAGGTGCATATTTACTGAAAAAAAACAGAATGCCTCATTGGATTGTTGAAGTTATACACAGGGTCCGTCAATTGCTTATAATTATACATTAATTAGTGTTTGTTTGAATTCTAATATGTTTTAGGATGAAATCATTTGAAGGGGTTTTAGTTTAGATTTGAAAAAACAAGAGTTAGAAAGGGGGTGGTGATCACCACGGTTATTTAGGAGTGTATGTCCCTACATCAGTATTTAATGTTACTTATTATGTGGTCCAAGATACAACTGTTTCTTGATTTTTTTCCTTTGGCCTAGTTGGCTGGTTACCTGTCCAGGATGATGGTTTAAGAGCATTTTATTTAGGTTAGGGGTTAAGGGTCCTATACATTTAGAAAATCATCTACTTCTAAAAGTAGAAAAGCCCACCTTACCGGCTGATCAACTGCTCTACTCCTTCACCGTTACCAAACTATGGAACTCGCTTCCGCCTTCTATAAGAAACACAGGCAGCACCACCATATACTGAAAAATCATCTCAACTCTTCCTGGCTATGTTCCTGCTCTATAACCTAACCTCCTCCTTCTCCTTATATTATAACTAAATTCCTATGCTTTTTACTACTATTCACTAATGATACTTTCTCTCTATTTATTATTTTTTTCTTTCATCACTTGTTGATACTGGTACAATAATGTTGATTAATTTATCTTCGTTTTTACCACTCTGAATTCATCAACCAACTAAATTCCTGCTTTTATATATATATTGTGTATATATTACTGTAATCAAACCAACTAAATTCCTGCTTTTATGTATATATTCTGTATATATTACTGTAACCAGTATGTGTAATACTGTTTCTACTTGGGTACCAATTAATGTTTAATTTTTTTTCTAAGTTCTTGTCATAGTTTTTCTCCCTGGGCTTCCACCGAAAATGGGCTCTTTTAGGCCCAGTGGATTTTTCCGATAAACAAATGCAATAAATAAAAAAATAAATAAAATGTTAAGGTCTCACAGTATTATGGTGTTACTATTAGTTCCATTTGGACCAAAAAAGACCATGGCAGCAATGTTCTCCTGCAGTTTGCTTTGGTTAGACCCATCATAGAATATAATGCACCCTTTTTATCATGTGTCTCACTAGGCACATCAAAAAACTTGGAAAACCACCGAGGTTCCTAACAGAAAGGTTCTTAGTTATTAGGAAAGGCTGAAATCACTAAATCAGTACTCTGCATTATATGGGCTCTTGAGGGGAGATCTGTGTCTTGCCTTCCATGCTCTCACAGACCCTATTATCCATCACCTCCTATTTCTTGATATATCACATGATGCAGCCCGCACTGGAACAAGAAATCTCGCTTTACATCAAGTAATAAACAACATTAAATGGAGAGACAGGTTCAATGTCCAGTATCTTAGCCCTTGCTTTGGAACAGACTCCCCTTGCATGTCAAGAAATGTGACTCCATGCTGACCTTTAAACATAACTTAAGACAAGTGAATGGGTGCCATAAAATACACTGCAGGACTCACAGATCTTACCTCTTTGTAAAGGCTGGTTAAGCCTGATAGTGGTTGCTGGCAAGGTATGCATAGCCTGTTGTTAATTAGCCTTACATTTCCTGCGATTCCTATAAAAAATCAGTGCTCTGTTCTGGCTTAGTTTCATGTCAACATCTGCTAGAACAAGCTCCAACTTCCACATGATCCTGAAGCGGATAAAGCATATAAATAGTGAGTGACTGACTGAATGAATGATATGGTGCCATGTACGTCTCACTACTGTTATAAATAGTGAGTGACCAAATGAATGGATGATATGGTGCCATGTATGTCTCACTACTGTTATAAATAGTGAGTGACCGACTGAATAAATGATATGGTGCCATGTACGTCTGACTACTGACAGTTGTAAGTCTGCGGCCTTTTAATCATCTATGTTACTCCTTTGCTACTTCTGTTATGAAAATCATTGTAAAAATGTTTACTGTCATACTGAAATTATGTCAATGGTCTCTCAATCCAATGTGCCTGTGGTACCTACCAAATAAAATACAATGATGCTGGAGAGAACTGTCAGGAGAATGACTTCTTTCTTTCTTTCCCTGGTTCTTCCTACATTAACCAAAGTAAAGGATTCCCTGACAAGCAACAACTTTGTAATACTCCTTCTAATAAGGTGTACACAAGAAAGGCCTGGCAATCTACTGTCATTTTCTGCTATCCTAGTAAAGTCAGTGGATGGCAACAGCTAACCGCAATACTGCTTACGGCATCTTTTACTTAAAACAGTACCTCAAACATGTGGGTACTCTCACAGTGACATAACCTTTCTGCGATACTGCTTACGGCATCTTTTACTTAAAACAGTACC
Organism: Protopterus annectens; assembly: GCF_019279795.1. Taxonomy (NCBI): domain Eukaryota; kingdom Metazoa; phylum Chordata; order Ceratodontiformes; family Protopteridae; genus Protopterus; species Protopterus annectens. The sequence goes on along the minus strand of NC_056745.1, from coordinate 84,236,818 downwards.
TCAAACATGTGGGTACTCTCACAGTGACATAACCTTTCTGCGATACTGCTTACGGCATCTTTTACTTAAAACAGTACCTCAAACATGTGGGTACTCTCACAGTGACGTAACCTTTCTGCGATATTGCTTACGGCATCTTTTACTTAAAACAGTACCTCAAACATGTGGGTACTCTCACACTGACATAACCTTTCTGCGATACTGCTTACGGCATCTTTTACTTAAAACAGTACCTCAAACATGTGGGTACTCTCACAGTGACGTAACCTTTCTGCGATATTGCTTACGGCATCTTTTACTTAAAACAGTACCTCAAACATGTGGGTACTCTCACAGTGACGTAACCTTTCTGCGATATTGCTTACGGCATCTTTTACTTAAAACAGTACCTCAAACATGTGGGTACTCTCACAGTGACATAACCTTTCTGCGATACTGCTTACGGCATCTTTTACTTAAAACAGTACCTCAAACATGTGGGTACTCTCACAGTGACGTAACCTTTCTGCGATATTGCTTACGGCATCTTTTACTTAAAACAGTACCTCAAACATGTGGGTACTCTCACAGTGACATAACCTTTCTGCGATACTGCTTACGGCATCTTTTACTTAAAACAGTACCTCAAACATGTGGGTACTCTCACAGTGACGTAACCTTTCTGCGATATTGCTTACGGCATCTTTTACTTAAAACAGTACCTCAAACATGTGGGTACTCTCACAGTGACATAACCTTTCTGCGATACTGCTTACGGCATCTTTTACTTAAAACAGTACCTCAAACATGTGGGTACTCTCACAGTGACATAACCTTTCTGCGATACTGCTTACGGCATCTTTTACTTAAAACAGTACCTCAAACATGTGGGTACTCTCACAGTGGCGTAACCTTTCTGCGATATTGCTTACGGCATCTTTTACTTAAAACAGTACCTCAAACATGTGGGTACTCTCACAGTGACATAACCTTTCTGCGATACTGCTTACGGCATCTTTTACTTAAAACAGTACCTCAAACATGTGGGTACTCTCACAGTGACGTAACCTTTCTGCGATATTGCTTACGGCATCTTTTACTTAAAACAGTACCTCAAACATGTGGGTACTCTCACAGTGACATAACCTTTCTGCGATACTGCTTACGGCATCTTTTACTTAAAACAGTACCTCAAACATGTGGGTACTCTCACAGTGATGTAACCTTTCTGTGATACTGCTTACGGCATCTTTTACTTAAAACAGTACCTCAAACATGTGGGTACTCTCACAGTGACGTAACCTTTCTGCGATACTGCTTACGGCATCTTTTACTTAAAACAGTACCTCAAACATGTGGGTACTCTCACAGTGACGTAACCTTTCTGCGATACTGCTTACGGCGTCTTTTACTTAAAACAGTACCTCAAACATGTGGATACTCTCACAGTGACGTAACCTTTCTGCGATACTGCCTACGGCATCTTTTACTTAAAACAGTACCTCAAACATGTGGGTACTCTCACAGTGACGTAACCTTTCTGCGATACTGCTTACGGCGTCTTTTACTTAAAACAGTACCTCAAACATGTGGGTACTCTCACAGTGACGTAACCTTTCTGCGATACTGCTTACGGCGTCTTTTACTTAAAACAGTACCTCAAACATGTGGGTACTCTCACAGTGACATAACCTTTCTGCGATACTTCTTACGGCGTCTTTTACTTAAAACAGTACCTCAAACATGTGGGCACCCTCACAGTGTCGTAACCTTTCTGCGATACTGTCTACGGCATCTTTTACTTAAAACAGTACCTCAAACATGTAAGCATCTGTCTGCTAACTTTCATATTATTGCAGCAATGGCTTTGTTTGCAGATGGACTAATGTTTAGTTGCCGACAAACCTCTCAACTGTACAGGAGATAAAGCAAGAAAGAAGTCAGAACAGAAAATAAAACTAACAGCCATAGAAGGAGGAAAATGTGGGAGATGATTCATCAAGAGGGAGGGATAAATAGAAGACAAAGGGATCAAGAAATTACATAACAGGCAAAAAACACTAGTAGCTTGAAAGGTTACCTTGTCATCTGGTTTGTAGTCAGCAATTGTTTCCCTGGAATACTGTATAAGGGAATCAATCAGCCCGTCACAGTCTCGCATTTGTCTTCTTTGCTCAGGCCCAGCCGAACTCATATTTCTAGTTAAAAAATACAGTAAATAAGGCCAGTGAATATAAAGGTGGAGATATTACTGACTGCTTTTTTAATTGGTTTATACTATCAAAAAATACATGGTATAATAACATAAAAGATTACAAAAGTAAAAAACTTGGATAATATGAACAGGAAGAGTTGATAAACCTAAACCTATTTACAACACAATGATCTAAGTAAGTTACAGTAGTAATAATAATACTTTTTCTTAGGAAAACTGGTACCATGTCACATCGTGGTCATTCAACAATCTAATTTAACTTAATATTAAAATAACTTTCAAAGTTAACAGTTGATGATGACTGGTCAAGACAAAGATCTGGTTATGTAGAATCTACAAGTTGTGCCCACGTACTGAAACTATTGGCCTAATTATAATTTACTAGTCACACTTAAAGCTGTATCATCAATTGTGAATCATCTGGAAAATTAAACTTAAGACATTTTCATACTAAGCACATTACTCACTTTCAAACAACATACTTTTAAGCAAGTGTCTCGTGCAGTTTATTGTATTACAATGATAAACTGTTGCGCATAAAAAAGCTAATAAAATATTCTGATTAGAATTTCCATTTGTGAAGTACAGTAGTTCACAAGACAATGGAAGCATGGAGTAAACAAATAAATAATGGTATACTTTTCACCTCTAAGTAGACTAGAGCAGATTGTGTCAACAAATCTGTGTTACACCTTGCATGACTGAAATCTAACACTCTAAAATGTAAACCTTTCTAAAGTAATACAGGTATATCAGACACAAAAGGAAACGGATTCTACTGATAAAAATCACTGGATTCTATTTAATCCTGGCATCATGTGGCTGGTTGCTAACTAGGAAATGGGTGATGCCAGCATCACTTATATCTAAGGGCAACATCCGAGTATAACCCCCCTCTCTTCTTCCGAAAGGAACTGTAATCTATGATGAAATGATTGCAGATAGGAGGGTCCTGCAACAATATGCCAGCCAGAAACATTTCAAGAGCAACATAATAAGATTCTGTAAACTTACTACAGTATGACTACATAGTACTGTTGCTTTATACATACACATTTTTAACATCTTGTTTTTGTTTTATTTGTTATCTAAACTTTTATAAGCCTTTTTTATGTGAATTACTGATATGAACTTTTTGTTTAATGGCCACTGGCATCAAACTCCTTTTTTCAAATTTCTGTACATGGGGTTGGGGTGTCACAATAACAGTAACCATAACCTAGCGCCAGTGTTCCCACCACCGGGTGGCTAGCACTAAATCATCAAATATGTTAAATTACCATTAAACAAAAGCAATATTACTTTCAAACAAGACATAGCTAGGCATACTGATGTAATGAGCACATTGTCTTACTAGGAGTATTTCTCACAATCATTATGACTTAAAGTAGCTAGAAGATGTCTATAGCTGACAAACCTCAGCTTATGAGACAGACCTACAGAATTTGCTTAGTGAGTGGATTTATTTATTTGAAAATAACCTCTTTCTGTAGTTTGTAGGGCACAACAGCTGAAAATGACAGGCACATTTCGCAAGTGCAGGGGGCAGTCTTGTACACAAGCATAATAAAGTATGGGGGTGATTTTTGTAGCAAAATGATGTTCTGAGCACAGAGTGCAAATGTCTGACTATCCCACTGAGATGATGTCCAAGCATACTTATAAAAAACTGTACACTTGAACCCATGACTCAAGTTTAGTAGTTAATCAGACCCACTGTGAGCAGGAGTTTACACAGTTTTTTTTCCATTTCTTTATGGCTTATGGGGAGCTACTTGCACATGAGGTGCAGAGGGAATTTGCAGCAGTCGAGGTGGTGCAGTTTCCGATGCAAAGTGACACCAAATGTTAGATGACAGACAACTGTTGTCTGTCACTTCTGGACAGAAACAGGTACGAGTATGTGTCTTCTTAGGGCTCTTTCTAAAAGACAATTCCACTAAATGTTATTTTTTCTCACCACAAATTGCTGCACCTTCTCTAACCCAGTCCTGAAATCGCTATATGCAAAGAAAATATGACTTAAGGGGTTAAGTTGTAGACAATTTCTTTGTCTTTCTGGCGCTTTAGGCATTTTGAGTAAAAGGAATAGGTGCATTTTTTTTGTGTGAAATCTCCAATTGTTTCTTCCTGGAATTTGTCTTATGTGTTACATCTTGTAGGCACTTTGTTTAAAGAGGAATGGGTATATGTTGGTCACACACTGCCTTAAGAAAACAGAGTAATTATGTAGACAGTAACTCTACCAGTAAAAAAAGTCAAACTTAGGTATTTGACCAGAGAGGAGGTGTGAGACACAGATGAATAGCTACACAAGACAATGTAGCCTGATGCTACAGTTGTAAGCCTGAACGAAAGAAAACTTTTTCAAGCTTAATACTGAAATGTACCTGAAAAGCACGGATCCATGCTTTTGACCTTTTACAAAAGTGTCAAATACAAAGCAAAATATTCAATAAAATCAAAAACAGAGCAGTCCACGAACCATGCAGTCCATATAACAAGTCCACCATAAATAATAAATTCTCTTATTTCAAAACTGGTAAGCACTTTTACATAGGAGCTTCATTTTTATAATAATTATTATGGTATGTATATATATATATATATATATATATATATATATATATATATATATATATATATATATGTTATGAGTGCTGAAATGTGTCTTCTTGTAATTCTGTGTTTTTACTTTAAATTAGTACATTTGTATTGCTTAGTAGAAGCTGATTGGCTTATGAGTACTATTTAAATGAACTTGGATCAGTACTTGTTTGATGGTCTGAAGAAGCTCCTATGTGAAAGCACTTACCAGTTTTGAAATAAAAGAATGCATTATTTATGGTGGACTTATCATATGGACTGTATGGTTCATGGACTGCTCTGTTTTTGATTTTATTGATTATTTGTTATTTTTACTCGAGCAGTACCCTTCACAGTGTGTTATTGTGCTTTTTACAAAGCAAAATATGATTTATATACTACACTTCTGGTTTCTTACCTCATCTGATTCTGTATTTTTCACACTGTTTTCTGTGAAATCCTAGGTTATTTCTTGCTGGTACTTATCACACTATGCATCACATTAGAGAGACAGTCTTTGACTGAAGGAAGATGTTAAGTATGTGGAAGAACCAGCTATCTATAACCCTAACGCAAAGAACAGATCCAACAAAAGATGTTTTAAAGTGTAAAATTAGCTATATCATTCTACCCACTCTAAAATATTAATGACATATAACCGACTTCATACCTCAGCTACTCTTTTAAGCCTAATGTTGTACAATGTTGTGCAATAGATGGCCTGCATCTGTCACCCCCCCGGCTCCGGATACTGGCCATGGCTCTGGCCATCCCTATAGTGCCTTTTTTTAGGCTGTGTTCCCAAGACCAAATTACCACCGTAGCAGCTACAAACAAATGTAACCTGAGGGTCATACTACTCAATGCTAGAAGTCTAAATCTCAAAATGCACTCGCTCGAAGCACTCCTTAAAATGCAGAACATCGATATTTATGCTGTAACAGAGACCTGGTTTAAAGCAGCAGAAAGCACCCCTGCACTACCAGGCTATAACTCATTCCACATCTTTCGGCCCCAGAACTTGGACCAAAGCTCCAAAGGTGGTGATATCTCCATATTCATAAAGGATGCGTACAACTACAGAATGGTAGCCCAACATAATGCATCCGAGATACTTCAGGTGCAGCTAACATTGGGTAAGACAGTGATTTAGGTTGTAGCCTGCTATAGGTTCCCAACCATGTCCCAAGACTCACACTCCACATTCCTAAGCACCCTGGAGAATATTAGGGTCCAACCTAGCACTCTCATATTGGGCGGCTTCAACTACCGCTCCATTAACTGGGAAAATGATTCATGTACCAATACACTTGTCCAACATTTCCTGGAATTCATTAATTCCAATGCCCTGGACCAGCTTGTTCTTACCCCCACTAGAGGTAGCAACATCCTTGACCTGGTCATTACTAACATGGGCAACCGTTGCTCTACACCAATAGTCAACTCCTCCCTGGTTAGATCCGACCACAAACTAATCACCTTGGAAACTGACATCCATCCCTCCCCCCTGCAAAGGTAACTACCAGGAAAAACTTCTCCAAAGCTATCTTTGGGCTCCTAAAAACAGAGGTGGCTAACTTCATGGCACCCATGCAAATGGAGAATAGTTGCATGACTGCCGAATCATACACCAATGCACGGTACAAATACGTACACTAATGCATGGATCCCACCATACCCAATAGAACCAAGACACTCTCCTCCAGAAAAAGGAAGTCAATCTGGTGGTCCCGTACTATAAATAAACTCTACAACAGAAGGAAGTAACTGATGTGGAATAAGGTGAAGTCCCAAGAATGGAAAAACTCCCTTATCAACTTCAACAAAAAGGCGAGATCCCTCATCAAATCCTCTAAAGCTAGCTATGAAAACAGAACTGCAGCAGATAGTAAAGACGACCAGAAGACCTTCTGTTGTTATGTAAAGAATCTCCATGGCAATACCCAGATTTGCCCTGAACTACTGCACAATGGTACCTCCTATATTGAGCCAATAGATATTGCCAATACACTGGCTGACAGACTGAGTGCCAACTTTACCCCTCTCTGCCTCCCCAAAGGACTAATCACAATGCCAATAGATTGCCAAGCACCCAGTATTTCTGCTGCACAGATTAAAACAGCACTGTCCAAGGCCAAGAATACAGTTTTTATTGGACCTGACAATATCCCTGGCTGTGTTCTACATGAACTACAGAGTGAATTGGCACCACACCTGTGTGCCCTGTTCGTTCACAGCCTCAACTCAGGATTTGTCCCTACCGAATGGTGCACTGCTGCAATCATCCCTCTCCACAAAGGAGGCGTGACTACAGACCCTGGGAACTACTGCTCCATTAGCCTGACGAATCTGATATGCAAAGCTATGGAAAGCATCATCATGGACCTAATAAACAAGGATATTGGGAATCTCCAAACTCTAGATCCCATACAGTTTGGTTTTGTGAAGGGTAGATCATGCCTGATCAACCTGGTCGACTTCTTTGAGTCAGTCAACAGAGCTGTGGATGAAGGCAAGGTGGTTCATACAACCTACCTTGATCTGGTCACGGCCTTTGATACCATTCCTCACTCAGGAATCATAAAAAAAATCACTAAGCTAGGCATCAACCCCTATATCACTAGGTGGGTTGCAAAATGGCTCACAGATAGAACCCACAGTGTGAAAGTAGCTGACTCCAAGTCAGACTGCTGACCAGTCAAGAGTGGAATCCCACGGGGTTCCATCCTGGGTCCTCTCCTGTTTGGTATCTACTTCTTTGAAGTCCAGGCCAACACAAAGGGACTCTGGCTGTCAAAGTTCGCAGACAATTGCAAGTTGGGAGCTATTATTAACTCCCCAAGTGATGTTGACATCCTGCAGAAAAGCCTTACTGAGACCAACAACTGGTGTCAGAACCGTGGCCTTAAGCTCAATGTCAAAAAATGTGTCGTTATACCTTTTGGGAAAACTCAGTTCCCATGAATTACCACATTGATGGTAGTCCACTGAACACAGAAGGCACTATAGGAGATCTGGGAACCCAGGCTGACAGAAACCTCTCTTCTGACCACCATATTGCCACTGTGGTCAGAAAGTCCTTCTATGTGGCACATCTCATTACTAAGGGTTTTGCACCCAGGAAGAAAGAGGTCATTGTCTCATTAGGCCAATCATAGAGTACAATGCCCCATTTGGTATATACCTCACTAGACACCTGCAACTGGAGAGGCCGCAAAAGTACCTCACAAAGATGATCCTAGGCCTTAAACAGTTGTCCAATATGGACAGACTCAAAAAACTCCAACTATTCTCTGTCTCAAATCGCTTACTTAGAGGCAATCGCTGCTTGACTTACAAAGCCATGTCTGACCCAGCTCTGTTAGAAATGCTACATCTAAAGAAATCCCAATCCCTCAGCACCAATCACTTCAGAGACCTCAACCTCATTACCACAATAAACAGAACATGCTGGAGGGACAGGTTCATACCCCAGAGACTGCCCATGCTATGGATTAGACTTTCCCATGCATGTCAAACAGAGCACCTCACTGGCCCTCTTCAAGAGAAATCTTGATCAGCGGATGGGAAATAGAAAATTCATCCCAGGGATCACTCCAGTAGCTCTACTCAACAGAGGGACTGGGAACTAACGTCGGGTGGCATGATTCCAGGGTAATCCTATGGGCTAGGCTTATAAAGGCTCCAGGGCCATTAGCCTAGTACACACATAGGACAACTAGATGGCCGCCTAGGGCGCCGCTCTGGTAGGGGCACTTTTCCAGTATTTATTTGGTGTAGGTAGACCAGGATGGGAGTATTGGGTAGTGTGGTGGGGGGTGCCGTGGAGCCCTTTTGCCTAGGGTGCCAGTTGACCTAAGTGCCGCTCCTATGAACCTATGAATGCCTGTTGAAATTCCAAGGGCAGCAACTGATCGTCAGAACTTTGGACATTTTTGTGAGAAATGGGGGGATACACACAGAGTCTAAAACTGTAGTACCTCAACATTTTCTCCCAGTGACCACAGAGTTTATTTAAATAACTAGCAGAGGTGTGGAGTGTGCAACCCCTGCAAAGGACTCTCTAAAAATGTAAGAGTAAAATTTGAATAAAGGATTTCTGGTATTAGGTCTCACACTTTAACCGAGAGCTGAAAAAGAAAACCTGTCCTGATTCTGTAGTGACAGTCAAAACACTTCCTGTCCTGATTCTGTAGTGACAGTGAAAACACTTCCTGCCCTGATTCTGTAGTGACAGTCAAAACACTTCCTGTAAGTGATTGCAGACAGAAATGACCACAGCAAATCTGCATCTCACTATGGTGCAGTCTGCTTTACCACAAAATTATGCCAGGTAAGGAATATCCTTGACTACAAGGTAAAATTACATCATCGTGGTTGTCACCATAAGGTAATTTTGGGGTATAACAAATTAGAAAACAATAAGCACTTAGAATATTAGTACTTCAAACAGGAAGGGCAGGAAAGGAAGTAGAAAGTAGAGGGAACAGATTCTAGAAAACATCTACTTCCTAAATCTCTGAATGCAGTTTCCACAGAGAGGGTTGCGGACCCATGGATTGGAATTCCAGAATGGGTAGTGGAGAGGGTATCTGCACAGGCATTCAAGCGAACATAAACAAGTGGAAAAAGGATAAGGTGGAAGCAAGGGATGGAGAGGAGGTAGAATTTACAACACTTAAAAGGGCAGAATAGACAGAATTCTTTTCTCCTGCTGTCAAGCAAATATAATGCAAATAAGTACAATGAAATAAGGCATTGTGGAAAATCACTTCTGTTCAGTCAATTTTAGCCATACCTCTCAACCTCAGAGCAAGAAATCTGGGCAATGGCATCAATAAAAGTGGGACAAAGGACCAAAAAGAGGGATAATTTTTAAATATTGCTCTTACAAACTTACTTATTGTATCGTAAGAAAACATTAAACAGCATGCTTTGCAGACTTTTAATTTATGTGGACTCTGTAGCGAAGTTCTGTTCAGTAATATGAATATCAAAAGTGTGTGACATTTTGGAATTTTATTCATTTGTTTACTGATTTTTTTTTTTTTTTTACTTCTGTACTTTTCTTCCATGTACCATACTGCCCCTTCCTGGGTACCTGTACAGCTCCTTTCTGGCAATCCTGGTCACACACCTTGGCTGAGCAGGGCTCCCGACTACATGAGAAGTCAGTTTTACAGCGCAAGTGTTTGCATTGGGAAGTGAGGACCCAATGGTGAGTAGTGAACGGTTGGTGGCAGATATTACGAGGTAGTATTCAGTCACTTACTATTGTTCAGTGAAATAGTATTCAGTCAGTTACTATCGTTTAGTAGTAATCACCTGCAGAGGTCATACAAGCTGCCAAATACTCCGTCCCCTCATACTGAGACATGAGGGCAGACCATCTACAACTTCATCCTATCCTTCCTGGCCACCCCTACCAGAAGCTAGAGTACATTCCTCACCTCAGCTGCAGTCACCAGGAGTGCAGATGGCCACCTTGCTTCTAGGACATCAGGCCAGAATTACAATTTTAGTGATGAAATGGCTGGCATTGTTTCACAAAGGCATCAAGGATAGGTGTATTAAATTACCATGACAATGTACTTCACTGCTTGAAAACAGGCTGCAAAATGCATTATATTTACAGTATTATCAAAAAAAGTGAACTATAAATGCAACAAATGCCAGTTCTGATCAACTGATTGGCTGAAATTTAATCACACTTCCCTAGTTTTAACACACACAATATTCTTTGGGCATAAAACACTTTCCAGGAAAACATCTAATATTACATGGAAAAAAGAAAAGTGCATAAATATTTAAACACAGCAAACTACATTTCCAAACATTCAAGTGAGAAGTTACCCTCAAGTCCTAAAAACATTTACAGCTTTATGGTGTGGTGTAATACTAAAGCATTATTAATTCTTTATGAACTTTACATTTTTAAATTAAGTTGTCAGGCATTACTTAAAGCAGCTGTCCTCATCTAACACAAGTTGGCCAATTATGTTGATTAAAAAAAAAAAAAAGCATCTTTGAGATTGAACAATCTAAGCTGTTGCTTTTGTGTGTCTTTCATCTTTGTAACAAATAACCACTCTGCACATAGCTAATTAAACTTGGTTGTTTTACTACCTGAAAAGCATCTCTTTCTTATGCTAATCCTATTTCAGAACTGATTCCTGAATGACAGCTTTTGAGTGCAGTACAAAAAGAAGGAAGGCACAAAATAAGATGTGATGTTTGTTTTCTTGTAAAATAGATGGTTTGCAATGTAGCTACCGATGTTTATAAAAAATAAAAGATGTTTCCCATTTAAGTCATCAGCCTACATGTTGATTGCACAGGTACACTTTGTTATGCTGCAGTACAACTAGCTACACGGTTCTCCTTGTCGCTTGCTTGTCAATCCATACATATTGTACAACTCAATTATCTGAAGTTTCCTTAGAGATTACAGCAAGAAACCCAGTGAAAAGTATGTCAAGCAATGTAAGCGAAACAAGTTCAAATGATGATTTAATGGTCAAGAAGCCAATCAGCTGCACAGTGTAATTCTGTCAATTTCAATAGCCTGGTTCACAGTCACCCAACAAGTATGGCGTCCATGTCCTGGCAATGCAGATAAACGTCTACAGGTGTAGGATGAATCACATAAGTGGAACAAACATTGCAAAGCATTTTAAGATTATTTTATGCGGCTTACAAACATTACAAATGAGATTACAACTACAAGTTATAGCACAACAGCATGGATTGTCACTAAAATATTAATAAAATATTACTTCACTACTGGCAAGAGTAAAGATTTTTATAGTTTGAAACAAAATTGTTGTGCAGTTAGCAGCACTGCTTTCTCTTGAAACTGACAGGAATTATTTGGATCTACAGTGATCCACCTGTGAGTTTTTGTTTGTCTTTCGGCTTTTTCCCGGTAAGGGATCGCCACAGCGGAACTCCGGTCCGCTAATGTTTGGCATTAGATTTTTACAAAACGCCGAGGTGCCAGCTCGACGCCCAACCTTCAACGAAGGCACGCCCATTTACACATGCATGTCTTTCGAACGCTACCCAACTGCGGGGAGGACATGCAGACTCCACATAGAAGGCACTTCCAAGCCCATCCGAGAATCGAACAGGAGAACCTATTGCTGTGAGGTAACAACACTACCGCCGTACCACCGCGGCACTAATGATCCACCTGTGAGTAACATTTTAAAATTAAGTAACTGGGTGGATCAATGCAGCTAATGCAAGAATAAAGGCATTACTCATATCTTGGTGGTTGGGAACGTGTACCTCATATGCAGAGCTTTAGCTGGCTCATCTATAGTCCGACTGCTGCCTATCCATGCCTCCCTCAGCTCTTCAACTGAAGAGAAAAAAAAAGTTGCTGGTGGTGGGGACTTCAGCTGGACTGACTGTAGGGACATATGCTCCCTTGCAGTCACATGCATGCTCCACAGCTGCCTGTCCGTGTCCCCATCACCTCTTTGAGTGAAGAGCAAAAAGACCAGAAAAAAAAAGAAACACTTCTGTATTAGCATTTTGGTACTCATGACTGCACCTTCTAACAGTGTGCACCTGGGGCAATTTCTTCCTTTTATAATATTGCTCACATGCATGTTAATCAAACCAGACACATACATTCATACTAGAAAAGTTGAAAAATATTTAAATCCTACAGGAAATATACAATTTGATGCATGTGTGTATGTGTATAGACAGACAGACAGACAGACAGACAGACACACACACACACACACACACATATTTAGGAAAAGGAAAATAGAACAGCAACCAAATGAATGTATTGATGTTAAATAGAAACTATACTTTTCCAAATGTTATACAAGAAATGGCTGACTGATGGAGGGAAGATGGGAAGAGTAACTTGGCAAGGAAATGAAAACCCACAAAAGATGCCTTTGTAAAAAGTCTACATTATTCTCAGCAATTTATTAACATTTGTGGAAGTCGCTTTAACAGAATGTACAACACAGCATGAGGAAAACATTTAACAGTCACTGCTATCTATTCAGTAACATTTGTACTGAGAACTCTCAAAATTAGCAATAGTCTTCAGGTCTTCCATTCAAAGTGAATTGAACTAGGATCTGAAAAAACACAATAGGGTGACTTAACCTCATGAGCTGTGCTCTCACACTGAACTATGAGACAGACTTAGCTCTAGAAAGCAAACAAAACTTCATCAAGATATTGCCCTATGATGGCATTCAAGATAAATAAATTAATTACATAAATAAGCAAACAAACAAATAAAGAAATACAAAATTAGCAATGATTACTTATTCTGTTGCATGTAGGTCTGGATCCAGTACATCTTCATGAAATGTTTTTGCATGTAGTAGTCCTTTAACTAAAAACTGTACTTTTCTAAATGTTATCCAGAAATGTAAAGTTAAATAATTCAGAAATGCATATCTAAAAGTGAGAATAAAATGTTTGCCAGAACATGATTCAAACCTGAAAGATTTACTTGTTTTACACAATTTCTAGAAGTCTCTTCAATATTTAAGCTAAAAGCATACAGATGAAAACAAACATCAGTTCGAGTGACACGACTGTTAGTGCCCCAAGAACTGCAAATATTGACAGCCTGACAATGTAGATTAGTATAAATACAGCATACAAAAATGGTGTAAGACAACAAAATTAGTTACTGCATAGAGGCTGTGCAGGGTCTTGCCCACAAACATATGTCGAATGAGAAATACAGTTTGGAAAGCATGTGGAAAAAGTGAATCACTTTGCAAAAATATGAAAAGCAACAGAAACAAAAAAGACAAAAATATAGTTCTGCAAAACACAATTAAATAAGGAAAACTCCAATATACATTTCATTCAGTAAATGATGGATTTCATGAATTGATAAGTTCAGGAGGAGTTTGAGCATTTACAGACAACACCTATGTCTTGGCAACACATGAAAAAGAAGTGTTAAGTAAGGCAGAAATTAATGCAGCAGTTATGAATTTGGAAACAACCATGTTGACTCAAATGCATCAATCAGTATTGTGAGCCCATGCATACATAGAAAGTTACATCTAAAGCCATATAACAATGAATGTTTAGTAGAGAGGATATGAAAACAAACTGGATGCTCATTTAGCAATAATGGAACATTTCACAAAGCAAGTCAAAACAAACAATGCAAGCAAAACAGCATGTTCTGAATTGTGATTTATTCTACTGAATGACTAAACAGCAAAACCACTTGGTATCATACAAATGTTAAAAATACACTTTGAAACATCAGGCCAAAAACAAGCTAAAGAAATTACCAAAACGTGTTGGAATGGGAGAAAAAAATTCAGGTAAACTACTGTTGCATGTGTGCAACAGAACCACACTACAGAAAAACATACAAGAAGGGAGAAGAAAGGCTGCATATGGACTGTAGAAATAAAAATACAGTGCCCAAAGTTTGGGCATCACCTACTCTAACTCCTACTAAGTAAGAATGGCAAAGTGAAACATATAGTTGTAGAGATAGGCTAATAAAGTAATTAATTGGAAAAACACATTTACTACTCATAGTAGATGACATCATCACAGACTAAAAGGGTGTCAGAGATTTTACTGAACTGATTTGAAAACTAGGTAGGCCCAACTTGAATTGCAATTCTGAAGACAACTTTCTCAAGGCAAGGGACACTCAGAAGGTACAAAATACTAGTACTCAATGAATTCTACTACTGAAATATATCAAAATGCAATATACTAAGTAACCAAAGGAAGACAGAACACTAGAAATGTCAATGATGCCATACTAATATATGGCCAGACTAAAGAAGAATACAAGGCATTAAGAATTGTTCCATATGGATTAAAACATAGCAGTTTAGGACATTAATCTTGGTCAAAAGCTAGTTTATGTGTATGTTTGGGGTCTATATCAGTTCATCAAAGTTTAAGTACAACAAATGGCTGTTCATCGAACTGAAATCACAAAACAGCTATTCCTCAAACGTGCACATCAGCGAACGTTTTTTCCCAGGGAAGGAAATGACTTGGCCAATAGACCACGTGAAACATACATCACAGTACATTATTCCCCCATCAAGCCGCACACCCTACTACTTATATATATATAAACAACTCTGAAATTGCCCTACAGTGGGGAAAAGGGCAAATTGACACATGTTGACCAAGTCATTTCCTTCTTTGGGAAAACCGTTTGCTGATGTGAACATAAGTAGACTTCACTGAACTAATACAGACCTGTGTGTGTGTATATTATATACACACATACATACAGATGCACATTTTATATATATATAATCTATAGATATAATTACATTTTGATGAACATGATGGACCAGCTTAGAAAAAAAACACTCTTTCAGCTACCTATTTAAATGAATAAACTACTTGAAATTTCACCAAGGTGTCTTTATTCCTTCTACAGGGAAGGCATCAGAGAAAGAAACTCTACTGGATTTGCCTCCTAAAGGGCATTCTATGTGGACTAATCCTTTTTGTACTCTGTTTTGTGTTAATCCTGTCATCTTCCAGGTCACAGGAGGAATACTAGACTTGACTTCAGCTTTCTGGATTACCTTTGTTTTCTCCACTATAGTAGAGGGATAAAACCCTATGGCCCAGCTGACCCAGGTTCAATTAGTGGCTTGCATAAGTGATAGAGTGACAAGGTGTCTGGGGTGGGAGGGCACTCATTGATTATGGTTTCTGATAGCAGACATGGTCCAAAGAGAGGAGCTGCCTTTAGATGTAGATGATGAGCATAGGGACAGGGAAAGGGAGGGGGTAGGGCATAAAATAGACCCCCCTCTGGATGAAAGCACACACAGCTGGGATCCCAGGACACCCCAAGTATCTACAACTAGCCCCAGCAATACCAGGGCAGCCCAGGAGGTCGGATGATGGCTGGCAGACTCCCACATTGATGTGGGTCACTGGGGGATGGGGCAGGTAATATGATGTCTGAGAGGACCAAAAAAAAGGGCTGACAGGAAATTCAAGGCAATTGAGTCTTGTGACCAAGTCCACTCTGGAAGAAGACAGCTTACTATGAAGTGGAATCTATCCCACAGGTGTGGGAGGCACCATGAAGATGTAAATACCTTGTTCTGTTGTTTGTGGGACTATTCCATTTGTGGAGGTACAATAGATCCAGGACCATTGTGTCCCTAATGGCAAAGAAGGCAAGGCATCAGGAGATGATCTGCTCAATGTACTACCAGTAGCAGAAAAAAATCAAAGTGTAGAAGCAGAGAAAGCTTTATCAGCTTTCAAAGCATTTGAAAACGTATAAAGCACTTAAAAGTTGTCAAATAGAAAGCAGGAAGAAACAAAACACCTCTCTGTATAACTAACAGCTTTATAAACTATTAGGCACTTATTTCTGCCATATTTTCTGCGTATAAATGTGGCAGTGCAAACAGTTAACAGCTTTTACTTTATACTGCTGTTCTTTGCCTGCCAGCACTGTTAGCGGTTATTCTCTGTCATGGCACCTGATCTTAACACTGCTTAGGTGTGCTTAAAAAGCTTTTATTAAACACTCCCAAGAGGGGTTAAGATCACGTCTCGTAAAAAGTTTACTTTTTCCCTGACTTTGGAGAATAAGCATGGTATTCCAAATACTACAAGGTGATTACACAATTATTTATTTATTTATTATTTATATATTGCAGTTTGACTACTGGGGAAGTTCACTGGGCATGGAGCCCGTTTTCAGTGGAGGCCCGGGGAGAAAAGCTCCAGCAGGAAACAGCAGTTAAAATTGTTAATACAATTACATGCAATTACATAAAAACAATATAAAAGTTACATATATATTCAGAGACAGCTTCATTGGAAATAACAGTTATCAGCAGAGAATAAATCTCAACAGTTTCAAATGCTTATGGAGGAAGATACTGGCTAATGCAAAATAAGATTAGGAGATTGATATTTAGTAATCTGAGGTGAGGATTTAGTAGAGGTAAAGTAAGGTAAAGGGGGTTATGCCTGGAGAGAGGTGGCAGAATAAAGTGGGAGGGATGGGCTGAAGAGAGCAATTGCATTTCCTGTTTTGATAGAGATAAGAATGTAGGTGGTTTTTGAAGTTGTTGAGGTTGGTACAGGATCTTAGAGTTGAGGGCAAGGCATTCCATTTTTTGGCTATAGTAAAGGATAAGAGTAGTTTACCTACGGTGCGCTTTGGTTTTTGAACGGAGATTAGGTTTTGGTGGGAAGATCTACGTGGTCTAGGGGGGAATAAGGTTGTAGAATGTTAGAGAGAGCAGGGCAGTTGGAAGGGTGGAACAGTAATTTGTGGGCAATTGTGATTTGGAGAAAGTCAAGGTGGTTGGGGAGTTCAAGCCAGTTTAGGGAGTGGAGGGAGGAGCAGTGATGTGAGGAGGATTTGGCATTGGTGGCAAATCTGGAGATTTTGTTGTAGCATTGTTCCAGTTTGAAGGTAAGTGAGGAAGATAAGTTTGTGAGGAGGGGAGCACCATACAGAAGGGAGGGAAGAAAGTACAGTTTTGTACCTACCATAAATGTAGATGTTCGAGTGCTAATACAGCTGCAGTAATCACAGATGGGTTCTCTGCCGGCCGAATTCCAAAGTCTAGGTCCGGCGTCGGTTGTTGTCGCTTTCTCTCCTGACGTCAGTGAGGCCGGAGTATATAAGACACAGCCGACGCCATGTTCTTCAGTCTTTCTTGCCCCAGATGTCAGGTGCCCCCAGAAGGAAGGCAATACATAAATTATATATATATGTATATACATGCAATGCAATATAATCCAAAATCAGTAGTTGCAAGCAAATAAACCATAGAAGGATAACCCATTCAGGTTGTATGAAGAGGGGGTTAGGCCCCATGCCTTTACCAAGTGGGGAAGGAGGGAGGGAAACCTGTACTGCAGCTGTATTAGCACTCGAACATCTACATTTATGGTAGGTACAAAACTGTACTATGTTCATCGTGCATACAGCTGCAGTAATCACAGATGGGTAGAGTCCCAAAGCTACGCACAGGGTGGTAGGTACTAGGTGGAACTGGGTTGAGCCAGAATGCCCTGCAACACAGCAGTGGCAAAGCCTGCTCTAGTTTTGGAATATAAAGGCAGGTGGTAGTGTTTTGTGAAGGTATGTACAGAATTCCAAGTGGCTGCCTCCAAAATATCTTTGGTAGGAACTCCTCTGAGGAAGGCTGTAGAGGTAGTTGTGGCCCTGGTGGAGTGTGATCTGATGCCTGTAGGAACAGATTTCCCATGATAGGAATAACAAAACCGTATGCAGTGGCCTATCCACTTTGAAATAGTCTGCTTGGTAACTGGCTTCCCTTGAGCCCCTACAGCATAGGACACAAAAAGTTGTTCTGATTTCCTGAAGGACTTTGTTCTGTCCAAATAATAACGTAGCTGCCTATGGATGTCTAAAGAGTGTAGCAGCCTTTCCCCTTTGTTTTGAGGATTGGGGTAAAAGGTAGGTAAGTGTATGGCTTGATTTAAAGCTACCCTGGATACCACTTTAGGCATAAATGACGGGTTGGTACGAAGGGAAACCCTGTCCTGATGGAAGATGAGAAAGGGCTGCACCGCCATGAGGGCCTGTAGTTCCGAAACCCTACGAGCTGAAGTGATGGCCAGAAGGAAGGCTGTTTTCCAGGACAAATATTGCAAATCTGTTGAGGCAGCTGGTTCAAAAGGAGGCAATGTTAATTTTTCTAGTATGTAATTAAGATCCCAGGCTGGTATTGGTTGTTTCCTTGGTGGTCTTACATTCTTAGCCCCTCTGAGGAACTGTCGTAAGAGTGGGTGCGAAAATAAAGGTGGATCCGTGTTGAATTCTGCTGAAATGGCTGAGGCATGGATTTTTATGGAAGAAAATGAAAGTCCACTGTTCAGCAGCTCAGCTAGATACTGTAATACCTGAGGCAAATTCAGTTTTCTAGGGTCCTGGCCTTTTTTCTCATTCCAAGAGCAAAACCGTTTCCATTTTGCGTAGTAAGCCTTTCTAGTAGATGGCCTTCTGGCCTCCAAAATGACATCCTGCACCTCCTTGGAGAGTAGGGTCTGTTGTGGTGTTAAGGAATTTTCCATGCAGCGAGATTGAGTGTTTTCAGCTGACTGTGAAGAGTTTTGGAGCTGTGCTGAGTCAGCATAAGAGGCATTAGAGGTAGGGACCAGGGAGGAGTATGTGTCAGGCTCCTCAGGAGCGGGTACCAGTGTTGCCTTGGCCAATCTGGAGCAATCAGTATCATCTACGGTCTGTCTGCTCTTGCTTTCAAGAGCACCTTGGGCAGGAGAGGCAGAGGTGGGAAAGCGTAAACTGTCCATGCTGTCCAACTGAATGAAAGGGCGTCCACTCTCCAGGCCTTTGGATGAAAGGTCCTCGAACAAAACTTTTCCAATTGATGATTCCTGTGGGAGGCAAAAAGATCTATGTCTGGCCTCCCCCACTCTTGGATTATCTCTGTAAACACCTGAGGATGCAACTTCCATTCGTGTGGATCTGTCATATTTCTGCTTAGATTGTCTGCCAGCGTGTTTTCCAATCCTGGCAAGTACTGTGCTTGAAGTTCGATTTGCCATTCCAGAGCCAAGTTCCAAAGAGTCATGGCTAGTCTGCACAAGGGGTATGAATGTGTTCCTCCTTGTTTGTTTATGTACCACATTACTGTGGTGTTGTGTGTTCTTATCAGTAATTGTCCTGGATGCAGGAGGTCCTTGAAAGCTGTAATTGCATTTATTACTGCTAGCATTTCTTTTTGATTGATGTGAAGGTGTTTTTCCTTTTGGGACCATTTGCCCTGAATGCACCTGTCTGTCATGTGCGCCCCCCAGGCGTAATCTGAGGTGTCTGTTGTGATGACTTGATTTGCTTGAGGCTTGCAGAATGGAAGACCTGTGTTTGATTGACATGCTTGGGCCCACCATAGAAATTCCTTTTGCAGACATGGAATTAGTGGTATTATTGTTTCCAAACTGTGACTGTGTTGAGACCATAGGTTTTTTAGGTACCATTGAAGTTTCCTCATATGCAGCTTTGCACATGGGATTAAAAGAATGCAAGATGCCATGAAGCCCAGAGCCTGCAGGATTTTCCTTGCAGTAAGCCTGGTACATTTTGCTAGTATTTTGAAGTAATGAGTTAGTTGCCCCTGTTTTTCTGGCGTAAGATAGGCCATCTGTGTGTCTGTGTCCAAGTTGGCACCCAGGAAAGTTATTTTCTGAGATGGTGTTAGCCTGGATTTCTCTTTGTTGATTGTGTATCCCAGAGAATGCAGTAACCGTGTTACATAAGCCAGATGTTCCAGAAGTATGTGCTTGCTGTCCGCTTGGATCAGGCAGTCGTCCAAATAAGGGTAAATTTGTATCCCTTGAAGTCTGCAGTAGGCAATCACTGATGCCAGGCATTTCGTGAATACTCTGGGCGCAGTAGATAAGCCAAAGGGCAATGCAGAGAATTGATAGTGGATTGAACCTGCAAGAAATCTGAGGTATCTTCTGCAGCTTTGTCTGATTGGGACATGCAGGTATGCCTCCTTGAGGTCCAATGTTACCAGCCAAAACTCCTTGCCCAGCATGGGAAGAAGCTGCTGTAATGTGAGCATCTTGAATTTTGGTACGAGTAGGAATGTGTTTAGGATGGATAAGTCCAAAATGGGTCTCCAGTCGGTTCCTTTCCTTGGTACCAGAAAAAGTCTTGAATAAAAACCTTGACCTTGTTCGTGAGTAGGTACCTCCTGTATAGCTCTCATGCCTATGAGCTTTGAAATTTGTAGTTGTGCCTCTGCCCTTTGATTGTGTGGCAGGTTTGGCATGCCTCTCATTTTTGGAAGAGTGTGGAATTGAAATTTGTAGCCTCTGTTTATAACGTCCAGGATCCATTTGTCTGTTGTGACAATATGCCAATTTCTTGTAAATAATGCCAGCTTTCCTCCCAAAGGTGCTGCCAGCTGAGACTTGCTTGGCATGGAAATGAGGGAGTCATTGGGTTTGTTTCCTGTATTGTTGTGCACTGTCTTCGCCACCTCTTGGTGCTGGAGTTTGCCATTGTCTGCCTCTATATGATCCTTGTGATTGCCCTCTGCCCCTTGTGCGTCTGTATCTACCTCTTTGGGGCTTGTCAGTGGCTGGAAAGGACCAGTTTTTTGAAGGCCAATTTCTGCTAAAACGTGGTGGTTGGAACTGTAGAAAAGCTTTGACAGTTTGCATAGATTTGGCTTTTTCTTCCATTTTCCGTAATATCTCCTCAGCATTAGTACCAAACAGCACATCCTTTTGTAAAGGAACATCTAAAAGTTTAGCTTTCACATGATCAGGCAAGCTTTGTTCCCTAAGCCAGGCATGTCTACGAATGACTGATCCTGTAGCAGCAGCTCTACTTGAGGCCTCTAGGGCATCATAGCCACATTGTAAGGTGTGTTTACCCACTTGCTCTGCACTATGCATCATATCCTGCAACTCCTTCAAATCTGGTTGTTCAGGTTGAGACATTTTATTCCTTAATTGTGATAACAGGAACTGTTGATATTTAAGCATATGAAACTGACAATTTAAGGCCCTCATGGCTAGGGTGGCCAAGGTATATACCTTTTTTCCCCACCTTTCTAAGGATCTTGACTCTCTTTCGGCAGGAAGTGGATTCTTAGCAGTAGAGGCCTTCAATCCCTTGGGGCCTTGAGAAATGGTTTCAGGGTCAGCATTATGGCTTTTGTAGAGAAATTGGTGAGAGTTAGGAACTCTGTAGTACCTATCAGGTTTGACTGGTGCAGTAGGCAGGGAATCCGGGTTAAGGCAAGCCTCCGAATAAACATCAAGTATGTCCAAGACAGGAGGTATCGCCAGAGGTCTGTGTTGAGGTAACAAAAGAAATTCCCTAAGTCTTTTCTTGGAATCGGAAAAGTCTTGGCCTTCCCAATGGAAGTGTTCCCTCAAAGTGTGCAAGGTTTCCCCAAAGGAAAAATCCTCAGGAGGAGATACAGAAGGAATGGACTGCTCTGCATCCGAATCTTCAAAAGGGGAGTAAGAGTGTTCCTCTACATCAGAATGTTCTGATAAAATGGAGCCCTGATCAGAAGAGGGAGAATCTTCCTCCACTGTGGGTCTCTTGTCTGGAGGGGGCTGGGAACCCCTGATAAGAGTAATTAAATCCTCAGCCATTTTAAACATCTGTTTTTTAGGCATGGGGCCTGGAGATGGGCCCTGTGCAACAGGCCTCTTGGGATGCCTGGCTGATTTGGATTTAGTGAAGGCCTTAATAGAAAAGGAAGATGAGGGTCTAAAGACACCATGGGTGGAAGTGGACCTGTCCACATAAGGAGGCTCAACACTGACAATGGCTTCAGTGGTTGTAGTCTGGGAAAGGGCCGAGGTACCTGCGGTCTCGGTTACAGAAGACACCGCCAAAGGAGTGTCGTCGGTAGTCAGGGACTGCAAAGGCGTCTCGCTGAGAACCGGACCACGTGTAGCCGGTTTTGGCGTGGTGTCGGTGGGGGCCGCGGACCTCGCGTGTCGGTCCTTGTCCTTGCGTTTTTTGGACAAAACGGTAGTCGGAGTCTCCGACGACATTTTATAATCAAAGGCTTTACCAAAAAAGTGTTGGGCGAACTCCGCCCGACGCTTAATAGTGCGTTTATTGAAAGTAGCGCAAAAGCGACAGCCCGAGACGTCGTGGTCTGGGCCTAAACAAGGTATGCAGAGGGAATGGAAATCCTTATGCGGTATTTGCTTCCCACAAGAAATACAATTATTAACTTTTTCTGGTATCGGTCTGAGGCAAGAAAAGTTTCCCCAACGGGGTACTTAGCTTTAATGAAGACTTCGGTTTCCAATTTTTCGTAATTCAGGAGCTGGCCGACCGCCACTTGCGAACTGCTTCTGCTTCGGGCACCGCGCGGCAAAAAAGACTGAAGAACATGGCGTCGGCTGTGTCTTATATACTCTGGCCTCACTGACGTCAGGAGAGAAAGCGACAACAACCGACGCCGGACCTAGACTTTGGAATTCGGCCGACCGAGGACCCGCCTGACGGCAGAGAACCCATCTGTGATTACTGCAGCTGTATGCACGATGAACATGGAAGGAAGAGGCAAGGGTAATTCTGGTGTGAGGAGAGAGGAAGTGTTTTTTTCTGTACAGTAGGCCAAGTTTTATGTGCGTTTTTTTGATGTTTAGCTGGATATGGTTATGAAATTTTAGTTGGTCATCAATGGTAACGCCGAGAAGCTTGGTAGAGGGTACAATTTCAATGTTGGAGTTGTTAAGGCTGGTAATTTGAAATGAGTCCTTATCCAGAGAGGAAGATTTGGTAGGAGAGAAGAGGATGATCTTGGTTTTGTTTGCATTTAGGGCAAGATGATTTTGGCGCATCCAGTTTTCAGTGGTAGAGAAGGCATTCTGTGTTAGGGTTTTGAGTTCAGTTAGATTGGTGGCACAACAGATTAAAGTGGAATCGTCTGCATATTGCACAATTTTGGTGTTAGGGATGGCTTTGTGGAAGTCGTTAATAAAGATGTTAAATAGTAGAGGGCCAAGTATGGAGCCTTGGCGTACTCCTGTGGGGGTAGGAAGGAAGGAAGAGGTGGCTTGGCCCCACTTCACAGCTTGGGACCTGTTAGAAAGGTAGCTAGAGAACCAAGATAGGGATTTCTGACAGAGGTTGAGATTAGAGAGGTGGTTTAGAAGGTGTGAATGAGAGATAGTGTCAAAGGCTTTGGATAGATCTAGAAGAACAGAGGAGACTATATTACCGGAATCACGTGCAGAGTTGATAGAATGCAAGAAAGACAGAAGGGCGGTGGTAGTACTGTGTCCAGGGCGGAAGCCGTGTTGAGTAGGAGAGAGAAGTTGGTGTTTGGTAAGGAATGGCAGGAGCTGAAGGTGTATACATTTTTCAAGTATTTTGGAGATAGGGGAGATGATTGCTATGGGGCGGTAGTTGGAGACATTGTAATTTCTGCCTCCTTTGTGGAGAGGCAAAATGAAGGCAGAGCGCCATAGTTTGGGTACGTAGGATTCGAGTAGAGATCTATTAATAAGGATAGAGACAGGTATGGCAATAGTGTCAGAATATCAGGAACAGTACACATCTGTTACGAAATTACATGGATGTATACTGTGTCCAAAGTTAAAATTGCACATTGCAAGTTAAGCAGTATTATTCATTTTTGGGTTTATGCATATTTATTTCATTTACTGTTCAAAGTAACCAAATGCTGAAAATATGAAACAGAAATAATATTTAATACATTTTCAAAATGGAATTAGAGTTAATGCTTACCTAGCTGAACTGCAGATTATCATGTAGCACAGTATAAATAAACTGAAACAATACATTGCCCGAGCTGATTTTGTTTTCCAAAAATAAATAAATAAACAACGTGGAATGTCTTTAGCAGAAACATGGAACCCTGGCCAAATGGGGATTGAAACAACACTCCAGTGTTTACATCTGTCCTGTAAAAATCTCTGGATGGGTAGGGGGTTGCCTGTTAACCCCACAGGGGTTGTAAATGCATAATCTCATGATAATGGAACTGCAAATGCAAATGTGGAGAGAGGATAAAACCCCCTCTTAAAAAGACAATGCTTTAATTGTGGGTTATTCTGTAGTATAATAACCCTGAAATGCAAAACAGCAAACCCCGCCCATATCACAGTTAACTGTGCCTACATGGGCACCAACATACTGAAACACGCCCACAGTGCCTATCAGAAATGGGGCTGGAGTGCCACCAAGTTAAAATGAACTGTTGTATAAAAAAACATGTTTGCTTCTCATCACCCCTCCTCACAATGATTGGGAAGGTTATAAGTGATGTATAATGTTTGTGACTAAAATTATGTCAAAATGGTTTATTTTCATTTATTTAAATGCATGACTGCCTATGCCATAAGTGATAACTTCATAATTTAATCTTTAAAAGAAATAGTAAAACAAATTACAAATGAATGGCAGCCAAACTTGATGATGTGCGAACTGTAAAAACATTTGCTTCACACCACCCCTCCCATCACTAACTTAGTAATAGTAACTAGTAAGGAAGAGAAGCAAACGGAGCTGTAGTGCCACCTGTTAAACCAGTAAAATACAACACAAATGCATCTACACTGCATTGTCCAAATCCAAAACTGAGACGCAGGGCACAAGTAGGGCGGTTTGGCATCAGGGATAGAGTTTTTAGGGTCATTTTCTTGCTTTTTTTTTTTTTTTGGTCTTGATATTACTTTGAAAAAGATTGCATGTGCCATGTAGATTATTACAAGGAAATAACTAGTTATAACAATACTCATTTACAGTCACTAAATTGCACTAAAAATCATGGTCACGCTTTTCATTCCCACTTCACTAACACAGAAATATTAAGTAGAAAGGAAAAGAAGTGAAGGAGCATTTCAGTTTTACAGGACAATGTACTTATAGGAATGTATACATCTAACTGCACTTAGTGTACATTTACAAAATAAATATAAATGTGTTACAGATTGACAGGTATGGCCATGTACATATAACTGTTCCTAGTGCACATTTTAAAAAAGAAATAAAAATGTATTAGGAAGCATTTATGGTACAGGACGAATGCATGCCACTCATTGACAGCATGTCTGTCAATGATGTGACATCCCCATCGCTTGTCAATCAGCATGGTCAATGATGTCACATCCCCATCACTTGTCAATCACCATGGTCAATGATGTGACATCCCCATCACTTGTCAATCACCATGGTCAATGATGTCACATCCCCATCACTTGTCAATCACCATGGGAATGCCTAAACCTGCACAAACTTAGTTTTGGGGGGGGGTCACACTACACAATAACCTAACTGTGTTTCTGTTTGCATCACAGCTTACTTTTTGGATCTTCATGGCCTGCAGTTGCAGGTCTTGCAGGTGTAATAGGAAGCCAGGTAAGGAAGTAAGCCATCTTGCTAAAGCCCTTGAAGGAGCTGTGGTTGTAACTACAGCCAATGCAAATTATTCTGACAAACTGCGGGTATAGGTTGCAATTATATACAAGGTTCCTCTCATGAGAGTAAGATCAGTATAATAACGACAGCTATTATTTCCTGGTTAGATACTCATTGGATTGACTGTAAAAATATTACGATTCAGAATTAAAAAATCCATCATAACATTCATTTACAGTTTGAGATTGAATATGATTCCTGAAAAAATAATTTTGAGTAATGCAAAAACAGTGGACTGTTGTTCAATTCCTTGTAAAATACATTACGACAGATGCATTTATCAATGTTTATAACAAGTAATATATTACACTTGCTATCCTGTGTTTTCATTACATAACTATACTTTGCGCTCCTACAGCACAACTACACGCCTGTTTTTTTTTCTTGTCTGTTTTGTGATGTCATGCATGGTACAGAAATTACTATTGGAATTTACCTCAGACACCACAGCCTTGTATACACAGCTGGACCAAGCACTAGGCAACCTAGGCAATTGCCTAGGGCCCCTTGCTTTCAGGGGGGCCCCAGCCACAACATTAAATTAAAAAAATGTTTCTTACTTTTTTGAGTGAACACATATTGTCACTAAGTAGTTTCCTGCTTTGCCCATGTCCACATCCTGCTTCAAGCTTTCAGCCAATGAAATAGGAGCAAGCCTAGTCATGAGATCAGGAGCAATTGCAGGTGTTTAGAGTTGGAGTTATTGCACAGTGTAAAGTTGGTTGGCTTTTGTTTGCAACAGAAAGTCCATGCAGCACTTAACAGCAGGTGTGTGGAGTGCTTTGGTTCACTGGAGTTATTGCTGTGCGTGTGCATGATGCCCCACTTAGTTATGGAAGCTTGTCAGAGTCAAACCCTGTACCTTAATCCAACTGCTAGACTCATACATGTTGATGCACAACATGTTCTAAGTAACTTTTTAAGAGATTTAGAGTAGTCTGCCAGAGAAGACCTAGGCAGGTCAAAAATGAGATGTAGGTGTCCTTCAAGCATGTAACCCCCCCCCCCAAAAAAAAAAAAACAACTATATGCTACATGCAGTAATATTTCTGACATGTGAATGACTTGGTGGTTGTTGAACAAACGTTACTGTTATAGTATTTATGTTGTTTGTAATTGTTTTGCTTTACTCACTGCACTTAGGAATGAATCAATTCAATAATAGGCCTGGATTGTGTAACATAGTCTAAACATGTTGCACTTTTGTAATATATTTTGCAGTACTTTCTTTAGAGCCTCCAGCAAATGCAAAAGGTTTTACATTTGTCAGGTCTTGCAGTCTGCATTATTTAGTGATGATCAGAACTGTCTGATATTCAGTATCCTTTACTTAGCCATTGTTGCATATTATTGCGGTACAGTCTTCTCTACAAGATCGGACTGTAAAGAATTTCTGCACTTTGCAAGACATATAACGAGGAAATTTGGGCTAGCCTCCTTACTGATCTCCAAGACTACATCGCTAGTAACCATGAACCTGTTGTCATTTTTGCCAGCCATTTCCTATTGCATAGCTGATCTACAAAATGGAATGTTTGGGCAATATCACCAGTACACTATCTTTTAATGCAGGTCAGGCAATTTACTATCCAAGGGCAGCAGGCACTGCATTTACTGATGAAGCACTTAAATATGCAGTTGTGTGCCAGCAGCACCCTCTGTATTAGTAATAGTGCTCTTTAATGTGGCATTATTCAGATGACCTTTACTTCTGCAGAAATTCTGTATACTGACTTAGCATATGCACTTTGATATTTAAAATGTGCTACACATGGCCGAATCTTATGGTATGATACTAATGATCTTTATACAATTTCATGTAGTTCATCGAAAGCTTCCAATAAAGTAAATGCACTTTATTACTTTACAACAATGGATATACAGAGTCAATAAAGTAGTTACACCAGCTCGTGGGGGTAGGAGGCTCTCTATGGATGAAAGTATTTTATGCTTTTATCTGGTCATTTTTAAACAGTCAATAATGTGGCTTTGCAGCAGTTGTGTGCATGTGTGTGTATATGTGTGTGTGAAACAGAGAAACAGAGGGAGTGAGAATTAAACTGTAATACTTTAGCTAATGTTTGTGTTTAACAAATTTGAAATATGTGACTTTGTTCATTACTACTGCTAATTTTTGACACTGACATCTGGGAAAGATGTAGTCAACAATGTAGGTATAATTTCTGGGTATGGCGGATGTCTGTGGATGCAAAAGTACATATAATCTGCCAGGGTCTATATCACGTAGTCGAAGTGCCGTAACGTTGACTGACATATGTTTGAACGGGTACATGTCAGTCGACCGACAAGTCGGAAGACCGACATTCACTCCACCGACACATGAAAACATCGACAGCGCAAACACGGACATTTAAAAGGTAAGACTTTTAAATTCGCTAATCATGCCTACCACACATGCATAACACTGCCACACTTACTAAAACATGGTAGGCATGATTAGCGAATTTAAAAGTCTTACCTTTTAAATGTCCGTGTTTGCGCTGTCGATGTTTTCATGTGTCGGTGGAGTGAATGTCGGTCTTCCGACTTGTCGGTCGACTGACATGTACCCGTTTGAACACATATGTCCGAAGTCACGGAACTTCGACTACCTATAAAAAAAAATTAAAAACAAGGTACAAAAATAAAACTTGTATGCAGGGGGCAAGACCCCTGCACCCCCCACTTGGGGGGCTGTGCCCCCCACATCCCTCGCTACTTAAATATATCAACTCTGAGATCGCACTATATTGAAGTGAATGGAAACCTCCGCTTATGGAGATTTCCATTCACACGCTCGAACATTTACAAATTCGAACATATAGTCTCGACAATATGTCGTTCGAAATTGTAAATGTTAGACTATGTGATACAGACCCAATTTGCCACTGGCCAGATGCATTTTCAATGAATGTGAGTTTCAAGGGAAGGAAATTTACCATTGCTCATGCTAAGTCTGTTTTAAATTTTAGAGTATTTTATTTTGTTTTCATTAGCAAAAAGCCATCAGTGTTTCTGCTATGGAATTTGAAATAAAGGTTTTAAATCAAATCTCTGTACGCACTGTAAAACTGAAATAGAAAACAGTATGAACATAGACAGGTTTGAATAGTGTTTAGGGTACCTGGGGAGACAGAGTCAAATAATGGACACTGGAGTGGCTGAAGGGGGCTGGTCCATTACTCTGCCTAGGGCCGCATTTCACCATCATCTGGCTTGTGCTTTTATACTTAGCCTAGGTGGTGGCACTTTGACAGAATCAAAATAATATAGTTTGTTTGTGTATTTTGGCTTATCCCGGTTAGGGGTCGCCACAGCGGAACTCCAGTCCGCTAATGATTGGTAGTGGATTTTTACGTGCCGAGTTACCATCCCTGATGCACAACCTTCAACGAAGGCACGCCCCATTCACATATGCCTCCACACATTAGATGCTCTAGCTGAGAATCGAATGGGAGAACGTCTTGCTGTGAGGCGACAATGCTACCGCAGCACCACCATCGCAGTATAATCAAAATAATACAGTAAAATCCTGAAAAAAAAAAAACTGCAAGAGAAACAGAACTGTTCCAAATACCAATGACAATACATTTTAACTGTGTATGTGCTCATTTATTTAGACCAACATACAGTAATCTTTTGATCAGTATAAGATTATGTTAGAATACTCCACATAATTTCAAAGGAACAAAACACCAAGTCACTTGAAAGTGCAAAGTAAATTTGCATCAGTGAAAACTACAGCTTGGAATTCCACACAATAATTATTAATAAAAAGCACAAAGCTACCAAAACTTTCTGGGTTTAATAACCCATGAATGGCATTTGATCTGGCTGTCTTAGTCATTCTTTGTTAAGGATTTGAGATGATGGTCCTCCTCAGATTTACAGCAAGTCTTTGGTTTAAAGGTTCATAGCTTTATAGGCTCTTACTAAGCTTACGGTCATGGAGATCACTGAGAAACTCAGCCCTATCACCCACTACTGGTGGGAGATCAGCAATGTCCCCCATTAAGCTGACTTTCTTTGCATATCCCCAGTGTTAATTTATGATTACCCACCCAGTCATCCAGACTGGTTTTAAAGGTTGATAGTGAAGTACATGGGTAATGGCAGCATATTCCAAAATGGGGGTACACTGGATAAAGTTTCTGCCATGCCACCTGGTGGTGGTGTCGATCTGGTAACTCCCTTATGCAGGTATTTCAGCGGCCTCTAGGTACAGGTTCAGGTGGCAGTAACCAAGTTCCTCTGCACATTTATGCTAATACTGATTTGAATTCTTGTCTCATGACTGAATCCATGAAGAGGCTGACGGCTGGCGTTGGAATCCAGAGTCAATGCATTCAGCCTTCCTTATTGTCTTATGCAATTTAATGTTACTTTCTATGTAAACTTTTACTTACATTTATGTACATACTATTTACATACTGCAGCTTTGGATATGAAATTAAACATTCTGTGATATTGAAATATTTAAATAACGAGTGGCAGTTAACATTTTTGAATTGTAGCATTTAAAAGAGGTCCCACATAATGCTTACAAGAAGTCTCATTTTACCTACCTTAACAGCACACTTACACAGACTAACAAAGAGTTTAACGGAGCCATTAAGAAGCTCAAAGCTGAGTATGAACTTAAAATAACCACTAAAATCCAAAAATAACTACAAATCTTTCTTTAACTATGTCAGGAAGTTAAGAACAAACACCAAGTTCACCATAATGCTGCACACTCTGACCCAAAGGGAATAGCTAACATCCTAGCTAACACATTTAGTACAAATTTATTCCATCCACAGTTGTAGCTATTCCACAGGTTCCCCAATCCATGCCACCCCTTTTAATTACCACAGAATAAGTTCTCTCAGGCCTCGCAAGAACATCTTCCATGGGCCCTGATGACATACCAGGTTTCCCGCTTATCACTGCCAAATGCAGCCTTTCTGAACCTTCTACTTAACCTCTTTAGTCTAAGCTTCTCCACTGGTTACATTCCTGAAGCTTGGAAAACAGCTTTGTAATGCCATTACACAAGGGTGGCTCAGCCACAGACCCTGGTAACAACAGACCCATTTGTCTCACTAGCCTCATATGTAAAGTAATGGAGCACATTATCTTAGCTTATGTTTGCCAAGGTGACTGGTTTTACTTCCAAATTCTGCTCAGCAGAGCTATTCCAGATAACCCAAGTTGGAGAACTGGACACAGGCCAGCCAGTAGCTTATCGACCCCATGGTTGCTGGGCTTTATCATTGGCACACGCTGGCCAATAGGGGTACATACAACCCTCCCATCATTAGCATGGATTCCCAACCCACTTATCCCATTAAATATCCATGCCCACGTTTTGCCGACATTACTCAACATGACCAAATCACCTAGAGACAGTTTTCACACAGCACAGCTGATGTTCAAAGCGGTTGGTCTATACAGCTCTTCCCTTGAAAGGCACTATCTAGAATTTGTGCTGCTGCCCACAACTCCATTTTAGGGTGAGTATGAGATGGAAACACTCAGCATGTCTTTAGGAGGTAGGAAGAATCCTATAGAAACAGATAAAGAACATACAGGAATTGGCCAAAGGTCAGGATCAAAATCTTCTGAGTGGAAGGCAAAGACATTAACTATTACGACAAATGTGTCAAATTTTTTTTTTTCATCTCAGACCTCATTAATCTGGACATTGAAAATCTCTTAACCCTGGACCTCTCCAATTTGGCTTTTTAAAAGGAAAGCCCTACCTCTTTAACATACTCATTTATTTGAAAAAGTAACAAAAGCAGTGGATAGTGGTTATGCAGGACATACAGTCTAGCTAGATCCGGCCAAGGCCTTTAACACTATTCCTCATTTAGGTATTAATGACAGACTTGTAGATATGAATATAAATCCTTATAGTGTGATGTGTATAGCTAACTGGTTGTCTGACAGATCCTATGTGGACAGAGTCACGGATGCTACTTATGAAAGAAAAACGTTACCAGTGGTGTATTATAGGACTCAGTTTTGGGCCCTCTCCTATTTGGCATTTCTCAGACCTTCATGCCAGCACTCCTGGTGTGTGGTTAACTAAGTTTGCATATGATTGTAAACTGGATACAGTTAACTGACTTTCAACTGACTCACAAATGCTCCAACATAGGTTAGATCATGTTAACTGACGTAAGGACAATGGTCTCAAATTAAATGTAAAAAAAAAATAGCATAGTTTATTTTGGCAAAGAAAACAGTTTCATTTACCATATTGGTGATGCACCCCTCAAATCAGACACTGTTTTAAGGGATTTAGGCACTCTTGTTGATAACTCCTTATCAACTGACCAGCATGTGTCCACAACAATTCAGAAAGCTTTTTATCTGGGTCATCTTATGTCTAAAGACATTTCCTCTACCTCCAGTGAAGTCTTAATAATTACCCTTTACTCGCACCTTAAGAGATCCATTACTGAACAGCATGCATCTTTTGGATTGTATTTGTCTAAACATATCCTACAACTTGAGAAACCTCAGAAATTCACAATCAAAAAGATAAGCGGCCTCAAAAATCTTAGTTACCAGACAAGACTTGTCTGCTCTTTTCTCTGGACTTGGTCTCTGACAGACTCTTCCATCGACATTTGTGATGTAATGGAAACCTGGTTTAAAGTAGCAAAAAGCAACCCTACACTACCAGGCTATAACTCATTCCACACCTTTTGGCCGCAGAACATGGACCAAAGCTCCAAAGGCGGTGGTGTCTCCATATTCATAAAGGATATGCATATCTGCAGACTAGTAGCCCAGCATGAGGCATCTGAGATACTTCAGGTACAACTAACAGTGGGTAAGAAGGAGATTCAGGTCATAGCCTGCTATAGGTCCCCAACCATGTCCCAAGACTCTCACTCCTTGTTCTTAAGCACCCTGAAACTATTAGGGTCCAACCCAACAGTCTCATACTAGGTGACTTCAACTACACCTCCATCAACCTGGAAAACTACTCATGCACCAATAAACACTGGCCCAAAGCTTCCTGGAATTCAGTAATTCCAATGCCCTGGGCCAGCTCATTCTTACCCCCGCTAGAGGAAGCAACATCCTTGACCTGGTTATTACTAACACGGGCAATCGTTGCTCTACACCAATAGTCAATTCCTCCCTGGTTAGATCCAACCACAAACTAATCACCATGGAAATCCACATCTCACCCACACCCCCCGCAAAGGTAACCACCATGAAAAACTTCTCCAAAGCTGACTTTGGGCTCCTAAAAACAGAGGTGGCTAACTTCACGTCACCCATGTCAATGGAAAATAGATGCATGAATGCCAAATCATACACCAATGCACTGTATGAACATGTACATAAATGCATGGAATTAGCCATACCCAACAGAACCAAGACACTCTCCTCCAAAAAAGGAAGCCAATCTGGTGGTCCCCTGCCAATAATAAACTCTACAACAGAAGGAAAAAACTGTTGCAGAAAAAGGTGAAGTCTCAAGACTGGAAAAACTCCCTTATTAGCCTCAACAAAAAGTTGAGATCCCTCATCAAAACCTTTAAAGCCAGCTATGAAGGCAGAATTTCGGCAGACACTAAAAATAACCACAAAGCCTTCTATACTTAAATCAAGAATCTCTACGGCAATACCCAGGTTTGCTCTGAGTTACTGCACAATGGTACCTCCTATACTGAGCCAACAGATATTGCCAACATACCTGCTGACAGATTCAGTGCAAACTTTACCCCCCCCCCCAAAGGACCAATCACAATACCGGAGGAATCCAGGCACCCAGAATTACTGCAGCACAGGTTAAAGCTGCATTGTCCACGGCCAAGAATACAGCTTTCATGGGATCTGACAATATCCCTGGATGTGTTCTACATGAACTACAAAGTGAATTGGCAACACATCTGTGTGCCCTGTTCAATCACAGCCTCACCTCAGGTTTTGTCCCTACCGAATGGTGCACTGCTACAGTCATCCCTATCCATAAAGGGGGAGCAACTACAGACCTTGGGAATTATCACCCCATTTGCCTGACAAGTCTAACATATAAGGCTATGGAGTGCATCATCATGGACCTAATTAACAAGGATATAGGAAATCTCCAAACTCTAGATCCCATGCAGTTTGGTTTTGTGAAGGGTAGATCATGCCTGCTCAACCTGTTTGACTTCTCTGAGTCAGTCACTAGAGCTCTGGATGAGGGCAAGGCAGTTCATACAGCCTACCTCAATCTGGCCAAGGCCTTTGATACCATTCCCTACTCAGGAATTATTGATAAACTCACCAAACTAGGCATCAACCCCTATATCACTAGGTGGGTTGCAAACTGGCTCACAGATAGAACCCAAAGTATGAAAGTAGCTGACTCCAAGTCAGACTGCTGAACAGTCACGAGTGGAGTCACACAAGGATCGGTCCTCTCCTGTTTGGCATCTACTTCTCAGAAGTCCAGGCCAACATGAGGGGACTCTGGCTGAAAAAGTTCACAGAGGATTGCAAGCTGGGAGCCATTATTAACTCCCCAAGTGATGTAGACATCCTACAGAAAGACCTCACTGAGACCAATGACTGGTGTCGAAACCATGGCCTTAAGCTTAATGCCAAAAAATGCATCATCCCTTTGGGAAATCTCAGTTCCCACTAATTACCACATTAATGGGAGCCCACTGAACACTGAAGGCATTATAAGAGATCTGGGGACACAGGTTGACAGCAACCTCTCCTTCGACCACCACATTGCCACTGTGGTCAGAAAGTCCTTCTATGTGGCACATCTCATTACCAAGGGTTTTGCATCCAGGAAGAAAGAGGTCATCATCTCTCTCTACTCTTCCCTCATTAGACCAATCATCGAATATAATGCCCCATTTGGCATGTACCTCACTAGACATCTGCAACAGCTGAAAAGGCCACAAAAGTACCTCATGAAGAGGATCCTTGGCCTTAAACACATGTCCTACATGGACAGACTCAAAAAAACTCCAACTATTCTCTGTCTCATATTGTCTACTAAGAGGCGATCTCTGCTTGACTTACAAAGCCATGTCTGACCCAGCTCTGTTAGAAATGCTACAGCTAAAGAATTCCCAATCCCTCCGCATCACACGCTCCAAAGAGGTCAACCTCATTACCACAATCAACAGAACATAGTTGAGGGACAGGTTCATAACCCAGAGACTGCCCATTTTTAGAAATAGACTTCCCATACATGTCAAGCAGAGCACCTCACTGGCTCTCTTCAAGAGGAATCTCGATGAGTGGATGGGAAATAGAAAGTTCACCCTGGGGATCACTCCAGTGGCTCTACTTGATAGAGGTACTGGGAACTAACATTGGGCTGCACGATGTCAGGTCACTTCTATGGGCTAGGCTTGTAAAGGCCTCAGGGCCATTAGCCTAGTACACACCTATGAACCTATGGAGATATGTGCCTAGCTATTTAAGCCACAAAAATTCCAATACTATTTGACCTATTCCTTCACAAAAGTAATGGCACAACAAATACTAGGACAAAGGAATTAAACCTTCATCAGCAGATAAATAAGACATGGCATAATAGATTCATATGCCAAAAAAATCCTCAGATCTGGAATAAAGTTCCACTACATGTCAAGAAAAGTAGAACCCTTGCCACCTTTACAGGTCAACCCAGACAATTTGATGGACAGCCTCAAATTATCCCCTCCTCTATCTTGTCCTGTTCACATTGAGGCTAGAGGTAGCTTTTGAATAGAGTTTTTTTGGCCAGACTTGTAATGGTCAGGAGGCGGACTGCCTAGTACTTACGTGTGAAATTGTGAACCCAAAAGCAAACAGAAGTCTTACATTAGAAGGTCTACTCTTAATGTTGCTATATATGGGTACAGTTACTAAGGGAAGTAATGTCAGAATTCTGTCAAAAGTTTGGAATCTAACTGCATTAAACTGTTGATGCTAAAGTTTTTAAAAAGTTGCGGTGCCTGGTTATTTTGTGCCTAACCTGATGAGCATTAAACCTTTGATTTTAGTTAGGCAATATTTTTGAAAAAGTATGGATTGTTTATGATGGATGTAAAAGTACATAATCTCCCAATTTTGAAATTCCGCTTAAAGCAGTATCCCATTTTAATGGCGCACGCTTTCACATTAACCTTCTTTATAGTATCATTACTTCTTATGGTGCAATTCTTTCTTGCCCTTGGATGCTGATATGAACAATGTGACTTAAAAGTTTAGTGTTCAACAAAGTCAGTACGGGACAACATTCTGTAGTGCTATATGGATTTGTCTATATTCCCTCAGAAACATCTGTACGCTGTTTTCGGGGAATTCGCTTGTGCAGTTCACATGGCTTTCCTTGCTACCTTCACAAATGTTAAAGCTCATTGTCTTGGTATAAATGTATTACTTTTCTGTGTTTGATTTGGATATGCTTGGCAAAATTTGAAACTTCCCTTTGCTGAATGGTAGTTCATTATCAATTTGTAAAACAGCAGGTATACCAAAAAAGTGAAAATACTCAACCATGTCCAGTAAATGTCCAGAAAAGTGTAGATGCTGTGGTCATCAAATACAAACAGAAAATGTTTATCATTGAACAAAGAACTATTGAAATATGAATTACATTTTGACCATAGTTATGCTGGTAACGTTGGCATTTGTATGGGTAGTGAAATTCTTGACTGTAAATTGGATTGAAATGCCACATGGCTATGAATCATTGTCAGTGTACAACTAACAATCTAGAAATGAGATATTTTCTCTTACTAGAGTCTTTTTTACTATCCCCTTATAGCAAGGGTTGTAAAAATGGAGCACCTGCCGTGGGAACTGCCTCGTAGGAGGCACTAAACATTTAAAAAGCTCTTTTGACAGCCTCCAGGCTGTTAATGAAATGACTGTGGTTGCTTAATAAACAAGTTGCAAATTTTCCAGCTGTTAAACTGACCTGTTTTAAAAAAAAAGTATGTTAAAGCAAAAAAAAAAAAAAGAACACATAGATAGAGGCACAGTTTACAAGTGCTTTATAAGTGATGGCAATGACAACCTGTAATCTGTCGAATTACTCTTTATATGAGTTTGACAGTTTGCAAGTTGTCATTAAAAAACTGCCACTGCAACCTCCTGTAGATGGGGAGGGATGCCAAAAAGATGCGCTGCCCAGTACATTTCTAACTATCCCTTGGAGAGATTCAAATTTTACCTCTATGGCCTAGCTTTTATTAACGGAGATACAACTAAACGATTACTCTCAAGAGACACCTGCAGTCACTGGAAGCTCTCCTTGGTAATTAGTAAACTTCTAAAGGACAGCTCCTTGGTAATTAGTAAACTTCTAAAGGACAGCTCCTTGGTAATTAGTAAACTTCTAAAGGACAGCTCCTTGGTAATTAGTAAACTTCTAAAGGACAGCTCCTTGGTAATTAGTAAACTTCTAAAGGACAACTCCTTGGTAATTAGTAAACTTCTAAAGGGCAGCTCCTTGGTAATTAGTAAACTTCTAAAGGGCAGCTCCTTGGTAATTAGTAAACTTCTAAAGGGCAGCTCCTTGGTAATTAGTAAACTTCTAAAGGACAGCTCCTTGGTAATTAGTAAACTTCTAAAGGGCAGCTCCTTGGTAATTAGTAAACTTCTAAAGGATATCTCCTTGGTAATTACTAAACTTCTAAAGGACAGCTCCTTGGTAATTAGTAAACTTCTAAAGGACAGCTCCTTGGTAATTAGTAAACTTCTAAAGGACAGCTCCTTGGTAATTAAACTTCTAAAGGGCAGCTCCTTGGTAATTAGTAAACTTCTAAAGGACAGCTCCTTGGTAATTAGTAAACTTCTAAAGGACAGCTCCTTGGTAATTAGTAAACTTCTAAAGGGCAGCTCCTTGGTAATTAGTAAACTTCTAAAGGATATCTCCTTGGTAATTACTAAACTTCTAAAGGACAGCTCCTTGGTAATTAGTAAACTTCTAAAGGACAGCTCCTTGGTAATTAGTAAACTTCTAAAGGACAGCTCCTTGGTAATTAGTAAACTTCTAAAGGGCAGCTCCTTGGTAATTAGTAAACTTCTAAAGGATATCTCCTTGGTAATTACTAAACGTCTAAAGGACAGCTCCTTGGTAATTAGTAAACTTCTAAAGGACAGCTCCTTGGCAGTTAGTAAACTTCTAAAGGATAGCTCCTTGGTAATTAGTAAACTTCTAAAGGATAGGAACATTTTGCAGCTCATCACTAACTTTATGCCATACAATTTTTGCATACAACTTTACTTGCTGAAACACTAGATTGCTGCTTCTCTCTGCTGTACTGCGTTTAGTGTGAAGGATTTTGGAACCTTATTTACTGCACTAAAATTGTCTTATTCACATCCCTCAGGTTCTTTATTAGTTACTTGCTCACAAGGTTGTTGAATGCTAGAACATGAAAAAGATATTTTATTTCCACTCATTGTAGTACACAACAAAATCCATCTTTCTACTCTTAGGTTGGCTTTGACCTTGGCCTGTTACATACAAGGTCCCATGGCTTCTGTTTTGTTATAAATAAGAACCTATGTACAAAAAAGTTACAGACGTACATTTTCTCAACTTTATAAACGTTTTCCATTTGTCTGTAGTATTTTCTACATCAGTGAGTAATCTACATGCATATGCAATGGGCTTACAGTGGACTTTTGAGCATTAGAATTTAAACAGCTCCTAATCTAGCCTGGCTTATATAAGTAGGAGCCTAGTTTCATCAATGAGATCAAATATGACATCTTGTTCTGGAATTACACTTTTATTTTTTTTGTAAAATATATCAAGATTCCGGTTTCAAGTCTGAATGACATAGTGATTGTTGAACAATTCTTAATAAATCTTACACTGTAATTTGTCATGTCTAAAAGATTTATAATGGCTGTAGGGCCTTTAGGTCATGGTGTGTTATTAACTGCTTCAGCTTTCTGTGTGTGTGGTGAAATGCTACTCTCCTAGAAAATAAATCTATAAAACTGTAGTGTGGGCATACTGAACTCATATTCTCTTTGCTAAAAATTAAAACCCTACCATTCAGTCTCTGAAAACTTTACACAAACTTGGACCATGCTCTATTATGTTGTGATGTTTTTTATGGTGAGAGGGAAGCCATAACTGTCAATAAAACTGTGTCAGGTCTAACTTTACTAGTTCATTTTCAGAATTATATCATCCACTCGATGTCAGATGTCTTTCCCTACAAAAGTTTACATTTGACATTTTGATGTTAACAATATTCTCACCTTTTCTAAGTTTTTAGGCTTACCTGGATTAGTGCTAGTGATGCACTGATATCTTATGTCAATGTCCTCTAGTTTCAAAACTTCTTTCTCTACCTTGTTCCTGATAAGAATAGGTGATCTTTTGTGGGGATAATACCCAGACTTTACTGAGATTTCTATGCCAAGCCCATATTGGTACTTTTCATATGCTATGAAATATTTAAGTAAGCAATAACCTACGGCTGGATGTGGGTAAATCCAGCATTACCCACACCCAGCCGTAGGTTATTGCTATTATACAATGACATTATTTAAGAAAAAAAAAATCCTCACTTTTCTTAAATAATGTATTTGTATAATGCCTCTGCGCTGACCTGCATTTTTCAGGTATCCTGGGGCTTTTTTTGATGTACTGCGCATGCGTATGGGACTTGTGTTCCCACGCTTACACAGTACATCTGTGCTGTGCAAAGGTAGCGATGGAGAAAGGAAGGTTTCCGTTGCCTTTTTTTTTTTTAATTTACTGAGAAGAAAAGTAAGAAACCGGGAGACTTTCTACATTCAGGAGAGCCTGGACAGACAAAATCAAAGGATAATCAGGTAAGTTCTTTAGTTTTGCAGAATGTACCCGATTATCCTCTTATTTTTGTCTGCTGTGTCTCTCTCATTTGTTTCAGGTCTTCCGTTTTCTTTTTTGGTATTAAAAAAAAAAAGAAAAGAAAAGTAAAATAATTACACAATATGCTAATGGCAAAAAGTCCGGTGACCGGACCTTTTCCCGTTGGTATATTCTAGCATTTACAACAGGCGTGCTCATTTTTGAATATTAATGAACAGTCGTATAATTCTGTATACTCTTCCTATAAACTTTCTCACACCATTTTGCATATACTGCTAGGCTATCAACAGTTTCTTGAATGGGATGTCTTCTGTGTGGAGTTTGCATTTTTAACTGCTGTCTATGTGGATTTCTGTCTAGGGCTTTGTTTTTTTTTTTTTTTCTTCACACTCCAAAGACCATTACAGGTAGATGAAACTGGAATGCTCCAAACTGTCCCTAAGTGTATTTGTTCATGGAAAGACTGACATCCTATAGAAAACTACCATGCCTTATGTTCTTGCTTGCAGGTATAGACTTTTGCTACTCATGACTCTTACATGGCTAAAGCAGGCACTAAAAAAAGATGGAAGGATGTGTTATTACTTAACACATTTCATATCTTTTATCAGATCTGATTTCTCTGCGGTTATTTAACTTAACAGTAATCTTCCTTTACCTTTGACTACATATATTTCAGACTTGATTGTATTGTTTCCTATACTGTTTGTCACAGAAAGTCACATTGACAGCAATGGTTCTTCACTCCTGCACAACAGGATTTTTGTGCTACATTCTTTTAAAAGTGGTGCTGGATGTAAAATGCAGAAAACTGTTTAACAAAATTCACTGCTACCTGAATCTATAATAATTCAAACTAGAGTACTTTGCATACATATTTTCATCCCTGACTGAGATTTGCCAATTGCAATTATTAAGATATAACAGTTATCTGGACTGTTTATATTCACGTCCTGTTCTTGTAATATTTGCATGTTCTGCCTGATTTACACTGTGTTTGTTCTTAGCTGACTGATGCTTCATGGTTTCTGGCTGGCTGTATACCAATTTACAAAATGATGACATTTACCATAAAAAAGATGTTATTTTATCCTTCATAGGGCACTTGCTCTTTTTGGGAATCTGCATCATCAGCTTCTACATTATGACCTAAATGCAGATCAGGGATTGTGCTAGAAGAAAATTACTGTGTCTAACAGGCTGAAGTAACTTCACTTCTCAGTAATCAAGTTCCTTTTCTTAATAACAACTGACCTCGTCCTTCTATACTATTACTTACATCCTCAGAATCTCATTAAGGAGACTACTTTTACTAATATATTGTATAGTTCATTTTCTTTATGACTACTTGTATACTAATATATTGTATAATTCAGCTGCCATCTTTTTCTTTATGATGTATCACAACTACATTTTGTATTGTACTAATTGTATCTGTATATTTTGCACTATGTTATGAACGAATGACCTCTGATTATTCTCTGTACTGCACCTGCAATGTTCATTGTATACATTAATTTTTGTATATGTGATTTTATTTTGTTTGTATATGTGATTTTATTTTGTTTGCTCAGAGCTTATCTCCCCGGGCCTCTACTGAAAATGGACATATATCCAGTTAGACTAGCCCAGTCAACAAATGTAAAATAAAAATAAATTAAATAAATAAATAACTCAAAATAAATACTTAATTCTATCTTGGGAAATATCTGGAGGAACAAACCAGTCAGCAACACTCATGGGTGATGAGCAGCATCATCAGCTGACCCTGCTTTGTCTGGGAGGTCCTTGCCTCTGAAGAACGTGAGCTTGCTTAAAGATACTTCATCTTTTGAACTTCCTCCAAGACTGAATTAGGTTAGCCTCAGTAACAGATGGTTTCAAGTGCTTGCTTGCTCACAACCTACCTTTTTGACTACGTTTATAAGAATTTTTTTTTGTAATTTTCCTTATTGTTAACTGTTATGTGGTTGCATGATGGCATTGCACTCCCAATCAGCATCATTATCAACCAATCCATAAAAGAATCATACATCCCCAAACTCTGGCGCTCAGCTTATATTCTTCCTCTTCATAAAGGAGGCAGAAATACCAGCATCTCAAACTTTCACCCCATTGCTTTGCACTCACTAATCTCCAAAATCCTAGAAAAATGCATCCACCTCCAACTTATGCCTTTCCTGACCCAAAACAATCTTCTCACTCCTACCCAGCATGGCTTCCGTCCAGGCCACAGCACAATAACCGCTCTACTCGCTTTCCTAGAAACTGTCAATCAAGCCCAAGATTCAGGCCACTTAGTTTCTACTGTTTTACTCGATCTGTCTAAAGCCTTTGATACTGTTTCCCACAAGCACCTTCTCTGTCATCTCTCAAACCTTAATCTCTCACATAATGCTTTATCCTGGTTCTCCCAGCTATCTATCAGACAGATCACAGGCAGTCAAATGGAAGAACTCCACCTCTTCCTTCCTACCTACCCCAACTGGCGTACCACAGGGATCCACCATTGGGCCAATGCTTTTTAACATCTTCATCAATAACTTTTACACTGCTATTCCTGATGCTAAAATCATTCAATACACAGACGATTCAACCTTAGTCTGCTCTGCCTCAAACCTCTCTGAATTGCTGACTAAAACCCAAACTGCCCTCTCAACAACTGAAAACTGGATGCACCAAAACCACCTCTCTCTCAATGCAAATAAATCAAAGGAAAGTAAATAATGTGGGAAGAAATAGCCAGGGAATTGTTATGGCTAGGCTTGTAGAGGCCCTAGGGCTGATAGCCTAGTACCAACCTATGAACCTATTCTACTCCCTCCCACAAAGACCCTCTCCTACGATAAAAACAACTTCAAAGTCTATAGTCAAACTAACTCACCTACAGGTGGTCCCCTCTGCCAAACTACTTGGCATTACTGTTGATGAACACCTCAAGTTGGAAATTCATACTCAGCAAAATATTAAGAAAACCCACCAAAAGCTAGGTATGCTGTACAGGAACAATCGCTTTCTCTCCAACTCTACCAGGCAAACTCTGGCCTTGACTTATCTTCTTCCTTCCTTATTATAAGGAGCCCCTCTTCTAACCAAACTGTCCTCCTCCATCACCTTTAAACTAGAAAACTGCTACAACAAAATCTCTAAATTTGCCTCTAAATCTAAAAATACCACCCATCACTGCCTAACCCTACAATCCCTAAACTGGCTAGAACTCCCAAACTACCTAGACTATCTCTAACTCACTACTGCACAGACTCATATTTTACCCAACAAAATGTACTGCTCTAACATCCTCCCCCCTTATACACCCAACAGAGCTCTCAGATCTGAAAATCAGAACAATTACTATCCAAAAAAATAAATAAATAAATAAATAAACCTAAACGTCCTACTGGCCAACTTCTCATATCTTTCTCACTAGGCAAAAAATAGAATTCCCTTCCCTCCACACTAAGAACCATACCAAACTTAAAAAACTTCAAAACCCAACTACTCAAACACCTGTCCACTAAATGGAAATGTACCTGCCTTCACCCAACCTAATCCAAGGTGGTTCTCACTCTGGTTCCAAGCTCTACAACTCTCATAGTTATCTTCCTATAAGCCTATCTAAGCTCTCAACAATTTCTATAGCTTCTCTCTAAGCTCTCACCTCCTACAGCTACCCTCACACAGCCCAATATTGTAAATAGCATTCTACTGTTGATGTGTGTATGTAAAGCGTATTT
Organism: Protopterus annectens; assembly: GCF_019279795.1. Classification (NCBI taxonomy): domain Eukaryota; kingdom Metazoa; phylum Chordata; order Ceratodontiformes; family Protopteridae; genus Protopterus; species Protopterus annectens. The sequence continues at coordinate 84,193,535 of NC_056745.1, read as the reverse complement.
ACATTTTCTTAAATGGTTTGTATGTAAACTGTTTCCACACCTAACCTATATCTGTTTTTCTCAAATGAAACTGTGTGATCCCTACCTTCAAGCTTAATGAATTTGTTAACTATGCATGATATTGAATGCATTTATGAATGGCTATTCTACATAAGATATTTAATATTAACTATCATTTGTATCTAAATTGTATAATGCATCTTGGAACTTTTCTCCCCGGGCCTCTACTGAAAATGGGTCAATTCGGCCCAGTGGACTTCCCCGGGAATAAAATTGCAAATAAATAAATAAATAAATGTTTATCTCTTTATGCTTCATAATAGTCTTCAGTCTATAAGTACTTACATTTGAATATATATGTGTTGCTGAATGTAGTTGCTTACTAAATCTGTTGGAGTCAAGTTTAAGGAACTTGAGTACAGGCTCCATTATAATAAAAAATAAATAAATACAAATAACTACACATATGAAATGAGTTCTGCCAGTGGTCAAATACATCTCAGATAAAATGAGCCATGAATCACATGCAAATGGGAAAAAATAGGCCAGTAGGGGGACGACTTACTTCACCCAATGGAGAATAAAGTTCTAGAAGTAAAATGACTGACAACAAAAGAAGTGAGAAGCGGTGGTGTCTAAATGCAGTCTGGGAACCTCTAACACCCCAAGGATGAAGGATATAATGGCCTAATAGGGATGAAAAGGACCAAGATATCATTTACATACAGGGACCAACATTTTGCAGGGCTACACATACCAACTTTAAAATTTGAAAGATAATGCAAACTAAATGGTTAACCAGTCCACGGTCTGTAGAACTGGAGTACAACAAAAGTAACAGTGAGTACCCATAAGTAGCCAGGCTCTTGAATTCTCACTTTTTTTTTTTTGCACACTCCCACATAGGCTAGTACTCGATTAGCTGCCCCTGTGGACCATTCTGAGCCTTGTCAATTTCTCCCAAAGGTGAGAATCAAACCCAGTACTTTGTGACTGTGAAGTAAACACCTTAACCATTATGCCAACTTCCAACACCATTTGGAAGTCCTCAAAGTTTGTGCTTTGAAGCCCTTGGTACATCAACTTACAATAATGAAGACCATAACAAATGATGCATATAAAACTGCATGTTCCTAATATCACCCAAGCCCTAAATGCCATCTGTCATTAAAATCCACATCAAGATATTTTTGCTTTGTTCACAAATTTCATCATTAATAATGGTGGCCATTAAAGCCAAACAGTCTGAATTCCTTAAAGTGGTATGAATAGATTATTTTGGAGGTGTAATGTCTAGAGATTACACTTCATCCAGCTTTGAATGTATTCCAAGTTCTTACCTATGGAGACAGCTAAGAACAGTACTCCGAGCCTTACCATTCCTCAAACCAGTGAAGCATCTCAAGGGTCTGGTCCTGAGGTCACTCCTCTTTGGCATTTTCCAGTTACAGGTTGTAATGCCAGAGGTAATACCAGGCTAAAGGAAACTGAGCTAAGAATTTAATGTATTTTTTCTTTCTCTTTTGTAGTGTTCACCTGGAATCAGTGCATTTGTTTTCATGACTTAGGAATGTGTGACTATCATTTTGTTACAAAATAACAATGAATGTCTTTTGAAATATGCTGGATCTCCAGACTTGCTACCATCTGCAGTGAATATAACAAAAAATGAAAAACTAAGAACTGTCTTTTGGGAAACAGTTGCTGATGGACTTAATCATTTGTGTGACATCCCTGCTCTGGGCCAATAATCAAGGAGCCTGAATCCTCACCACTGACATTGGTGAGGGGCATTCACTTGCAACAAAGACAGATACACACAGTATTTCCAGATGCAGCTCTCTGCACCAAGCACAATTTCCCTTAAGAGCACACAGGGAACACACTCAGTCCAGGGCCTGGGTTTCCCCCTCTCTCTCTCCAGACCTCCAGTAAGACTCCCCACTGGCACAGCTATAGACTTGAGTCCTCAGCTGAGTGTTCCAAACACTGTGAAACCCATGCTCAGAGTCCCTGCTCCAAGTAGTTGACACAAACACACACTCTTTGAGATCATATTTTCACACACATACACAAACCTGGGAAAGGCTGGCACAGACTTACTAGCTATGCCCCTCTGTCCAGTTTATAAGGTAGATACTGCCATGAGGACACTTCAAAGCCAGCTACTCTAAGGCTGTTACAAGGGTACCAAATTATACTGAGTAAAATTAATACCAATAAAAATAGTAGTGTTTGACTAATGCAGCAAGGCTTCCAGGAGTGGCCACAGTGTCACAAAATAAATACAAGTACTCTCAAAGGTTAAAATATTCCCTAAAAGATCAGCCACAATGAAAAGTTTAAATATATTTAATAATAAATAATAAAAGAACATGAAAGTACTAAATATCTATTTAAAATGAACAACAGAGTTTTAATCACAGGAAATATTAAAAATAACACAGTTGGATAGATTCACACAGATACAGAAAAACAGTACTTAACTAATCTCACTATATTTTCCTGACTGATCTAAAGAATTACTATTCCCTGGTTACTTGCTACAGCAAAGCAAGATGAAGTAGGTGAGTGATCCTTCTACATCAGGTTTCAAAAACAGACTGCACTGAGACTTCTATCTCATCTAGTTTTAAAACCTTACTTCAGAGCTGGATTACAGAATTACATCACATACATCAGGTAGTCTGACTTCTGGTTCTTACAGTAACCCCCTTTACTAGAAACTGAACCAAAATCTTGCACTAATGTGTTACCAGACACACGGATGGAGCTTTGTTAAGAAGTGTTATAGCATCTGGAAACCATAAAACCATTTCAACATTTCCACTTTTCCAGGGTAGCAATTAGTTCCCTGCTAAGAACAATACAGCAGGATTCCTAGTTCTTGTTTTCACAGATATTTGTCTCTGCCTGCAATCAGAACTGTTAAGATACAGTCTTTATGGCCTTCCAGGTAATTTAATTTCAGCTATTTTTCAAAATTAGCTGGACTGAGATTGTCCTCTTCTCTGCTAGTATCCTCTGTTACAACATATTATATATATTAAATGTACTTTATATATATATATATATATATATATATATATATATATATATATAAATGATTACTGTACTTTTAATAGTATACTTAGAGTAAAGGCATTGGCTAGATAGTAAGTAAAAAAATTAAAAAAGTGAGAAATAAGAAAAAATAGAATATCATATGAATTTTTTATTCTAAGTATCACAGTAAACATATATAATTACATTTACTTATTTCATAAGTATATAGCAGTTGTAATTTTAATAATCATTGGGTCTCAAAGAATATATTGCTAGTACGATAGGTGTAGTAAATTGTTCACTTAATTCATGTGTGTATATATATATATATATATATATATATATATATATATATATATATAATTTTAAAAAGTGATTTAAAAATTATTTTAATGTCTAATATATTTAACTGTAGTATGACTCATGTTGGCTTAGGTGATTAGACACTGTAATAATGGTTAAATTTTTAGCAATATGTTTTTATCATGAGGTATGTGTTTTTAAGAAAAGTACTGAATATGTAACTTCCTGTTTAAAAGGAAAATAACTTTGAATATATAAATGGCAAGTTTTAGCTGTTGTTTATTGTCTGATGAAGTTTGGTATTTGAAACAAATGAAAAGCGCTTAACAGTAAATAAAGACGTCGTACTACATCCATTACCATTATTTATTTGGTTTATAGTTAAAACAGTTTGTACATCTTTTTGGTTTGTTTATATTGTTTTTGTTGTATAACGGCATTTATGGAGGTAAAAGGCTGTTCTCAAAATTATTTACCCAGGAAGAGCAAGAGCATTCAGTCTGAGGCCTTGTAGCCTTAATTCAAGGGCTTACTCAAAGGATAGAAGGTCTTGTTTCTATTGTGGACGATTTAAGAAGTGGGCAGAGTTCAGCATTGAATGAACGGAGCACTGCAGCTTCTCAGGGGCATCAGGTGTTAATCACACAGCCACATGTTTCAAATGGACAATTACAGCAACAAAAGGCGGTAGCTGCCTTGTCGCAAGGACAGCAGCAACTGGACAATTTGGTGTTTGAAACTATGGGGCAGGATAGGAGCCAGCAGTGAACACTGGGCTCACCGACCTTACAAATTATTCCGCCTGGACACCGAACTGTAATTTCTTTAAAAGCAGTAACTGGTGAGGAGAGACAACAGTCAACTAATGGTCCTGCTTTTAATTTCACCAATGTAGCAGGTATGGCTTCACAAATCCCTAACAATGATGGGCAAATGCATAACACTGTTTATAATATGCATAATGAAACTGTGACTGGTGCAAGGCACAATCCCATACATAATCATAGTGCTGTTAATGTTTGGAAACCATCACAGTTAAATGAATGGTTGGTTAATGAAGAACAGGCAGCACAAAGTGTGCACAATATAGCGCAGAGTGGAGATATTATTAGAACATTGCTTAATCAGTTTGATAACAAGCTTTCTAAACTTAAGAAATTACAGCTGGAGAATGTTTATCTCATGGACTGTATAAGAAGTAAGGTAGTGCCGAAAGGCTTACGGATATGGCGCTATCCTGCTGGATTGATAAATAATTTTGCCTTGCATAATGAACCTATAATAATGTTTGACCGACATGGGTTTCAATTTTTAGAACTGCTCATAAAATACAAGCAGAGGGATATTGATGCACTGCTTAATGAATGTAATAAGCTTGAATCCGAATTGCAAGCAAATAATGAGTATGTGAGATATAAATATGAACACCAGCGTATTTACACAAGTACAGAAAAAAAGTCAACTGAATTAAAGCAAAAGAAACTGAAGAAGTTAGATTGTGATAAAAAACAATACAATAGTGGTCAAGCTTATCCAAAATCACCAAGGGTTGGTTTCGCTCTGGAAAGTGGGATAGGCATTAATGCTGAGGAACAGGAAACAGGGTAACCAGTTCAAAGTAATATTCAATCACAAATTGATTTGCAAGAAGAAAATGTGATTGTTAATGACCGAAATTATCCTCCTTTAAGAAGATCAGAAAGGATTCGTAATAGAAATAATAACTTTAATTGGTCTAACAATTAAAATTTTTACACCCCATCCAAAAGGAATCAAAGAGGCAGGAGTGGTTACCAGGGGCGAGCCAGGTTCAGAAGATACAATCGGTGACCATGAATATCGAACATAATGGAAGTAATGTTATTATGGTGGATAACTATTTGGACAATAATCACATGAATGTTGTTTTTCATAATATTGATAGCAATAATGATGAATTTTCAGTTATTGACCATGCAGATAATGCCATACATACTATTTGTTGCAATAATGTTATTAGCTTGACTGATGTTTTAGATGTACAGGTTCAAGATAATAATACTTTTAATAAGAAACCTAATACAGTATTTAATACGGTCAAAGACTTCAAGGTGTATAATTTTTCTGATACTAGTATTGATGAAACCATGGTTAATTTGTTAAGCAAAGGTTTAACCTTTGTTCCAACACAAAAAAACAAGATGGCTGATGTCTTAATTGATTTAAAAATCTTTTTACGAAAGTTGAATTTTAGAATTCTGTTTGGTAATGATCTCCATCAAGATTGCACTATGAATTAGTAGTACATTTACCCCCCCCCCCCCGCATCCGGATTTGGCATTATATGAACAAATATGTGAATTGGATATTAGGGATGTATTGACAAAAAGGAAAAGGCAGTATATAAATAAAAATTATTTAACTAAGGAGGAGGAGCAGATACTGTCATTTTTAAAGCAGCAGAATACTAGAATAATGAAACTGGATAAGGAAAGGGGTTTAGTAGTGATGGATGTATTTGATTATAATGCTAGAGTCAATACCATTCTCAATACTGATACTTATATAAAAGTAAGTAAAAATGAATTAAACATAGCATATTTAAGAATTAATGTTATGCTTAATGATATGTTCTTGGAAGGTAGGATAGATATTGACATTTAATTATTTGAATATGATTTCCTCCACCATTCCAACTATTTTTGGAGCACCAAAAATACATAAGGATATTTATAATCCTCCCCTTCGTCCTATTGTTGATGGATGTAACTCAGTTACCTATGCTTGCACCAAATTTTTGGATTATAAATTAAAACTTTTTTTTAGAAAAACCAGCACAAATTTGTAGGGACTCATGGCATTTTTTTGGAATTAATAAGAAATACTGTATATTCAGATGAAACATTGTTTTTAACTGTGGACATAAAAGATCTTTTTTCCTTCATCCCCCATCAGGAAGGTATTCAGACCACAGAAGAATACCTTTATGAACAGGGTGCACCACACAATGAAGTTAATCTGTACATAGACTTCATGGGTTCCCCATGTGGAACCATCTTTGTAAATTTAGTATGGTAGTATGGGAGAAAAAGTTTGTGCTCAATGGCAACTATAGTGAGCATATTAGTTTATGCTTGCGATATCTGGATGATATTTTTACATTACAGAAAGCGGAAGAAGAGATGCTTATTACTTTTTCATCCTATATTAATAGCACCACGGACTATTTAAAATTTACTCAATGTTGGCAAGCAGGAAATTAATTTTTTTGGATGTGAATTTAAGTAAGGATATGGTGAACAAAACATTTAAAGGAAAAATTCATAGAAAATCAACTTACTCGAATTCTTTTTTGCATTTTACCATTTCACATCCTATAGGAAATAAAAAGGCAGTCGTAAAAGGACATTTTGTCCGGGCCACAAGAGGGGTAACCCTCGATGTTGATTTTAGTAAAGAATGTAGGTTACTTAAAAAAATGTTCACTAAGAGAGGGTATCCAACAACTAAGAAAAAATTTAAAGTGATGAATAGATATAATTAAAAGTTTTTTAGAGAAATGTGATGTATTTATGTGATTAAATGAAATGTATTTAAATATTAATGAGCTTTTTTAAAAAGTAAGCTGATTTGTTTATTTGAATTAATTGGTATTTTTTGATTGGAAAATGAAAAAGGAAGGAAGTATATAATGGATGTTAATAAATAATGGAAGAGATTATCTGATGAAGTCCAGCTATAGGACGAAAACGCCTTGATTTTGGAATTGCGTTAATAAATTGAGTTTTGCACTTTGTTCTTAACTGTGGTGGAATCTATCGTGCTTGGTGACATTCAACAGAAAACTGCTGTTTTTTCTTGGTTGCTGCTTGGCTTGGTTGTTGTTTTTGGTCATTGTTGCAATAGCAGTTTTTATGGAGAATGGATCCCCGACCCATACAGGGCAAGATGAGCTTGGCCAGTCCAGGAAGCTCATTGCGCAATTGACCGAGCTGATAGACTTGTTAACGCCTTTGTGTTACACGCTGGTAGGAAGGTATTCGCAAGCGTCCTAGGGGACAGGAAGCGGAAATGGTGAGCCGAGAGGGCAGAAAAGGAAGAGAGAGCTGATGGGCGATGGGTTACACGCCGGCGACTCTTCAGAACTGAATGGTGGAACTTTTAATCCAGCCTTCACACCAGAGGTGTTACAGGACTGTGAAAACAGAATTAATCGAGGAGAAAGTGTTGGCGTTAACCCGCAACATACGGGTGATGTAATTTCAGGTACTGTCTCTCCTGGTAGACCCGTTTTAACAAAAGACTGGTCAAACAAAAGTATTTGTTTTAAACTTGATATGAATTGCCCAAAAGGAAAAAGAAATGGTGATTCATACAGTAAAATGATTGATAACTTGTCTAAGAACATGTTTAAATATAAAAGTTTACATATTGAAAATGCATATATTACTGAATGTATCAAGAGAAATGCTGTTCCAAAAGCTCTTAGAATGTATACATATCCTAACAATGTGCAAATAGGTTCTACTTTTCACAAGGAATTGTTAGAAGTTTTTAATAATAGTGGTTTGGATATTTTAAAATTAATTAAGGAAAATAATAGAAATTTGATTGTGTTACAAAATGATATTGAAGTTTTGGAGGGGCTTATAAAGGATGATTTATTTTTTGATATACAACAAGAGAGAGATAAATTTTATAAAATAAGAGGTGAAATAGATGAAAAATGGACAGGATTAATTAATAGAAAAATGGAGAAATTAAAACGTGATTTGATTGATTATGAAAATGAAGTAAGTTATCCTAAACCTGGTGCTTATGGAAATGTATTTAATGGAAAGAAAGGGTTTAATAGAAATATTAATAACAATTTTTTTAATAAAAATAAAAATATTAATAGAAATGATAGGGAATTTGATGAAATGGGAGAGAGATTGAGAGATGATTTGTATGATAAGGAATTTCCCCCATTGGAAAGAGTAAGGACTAATAGTGGAATGGATGGATTGTCCCATGAAAATTTTCATATGGGGGGGGGAGAAGGGGGAGGGGGAGATACTAAGTATGTGTACCCCGGACCCAGCATCTTTAAGTTTATGTACCCCGGACCCAGCATTTTTAAATAGTATTGATTTAAATGAGCATAATATAAATGATGCAAGTATTATAAATACTTTAAATGGTTTTACTATCTATAATTATAGTGATGTGAAGCTTCAAGATGAACATTTTTGCCTATTGGGAAAAGGTTTCAAATTTATTCCACACGTAAAAGGGGAATTGACAGCTACATTCCTTGATTTAAAATTATTTTTGAGAAAAGTTAATTTAAAATTAATATATGGTAGGAATGATAAACATGTAAATTCACAACTTTTTGATAGAACTTTAGTGAGATCTTCAGTGTTTAATCCCCCATTGCATCCACAACTTAAAAATGTGGAAAGTATTATGGAAGCAGAAATTAGAAAAACATATAAAAAGATGGGAAATGAGATGAACATTAGTAAGGAGGAATTTAAAGCACTGACTGAGTTAAGGAATAATTCAGAGATAAGAATCATGAAGCCTGATAAGGGAGGGGGGCAGTCATTATGGACATATCACCTATGAAGGAAAAATGAATCAAATATTGAGAGAAGAGAATAAATATAGAGTGGTGTCCAGGAATGAAATTTCTTTAGCTTATAAGAAGATAGATATGGAACTAGAGGGAATGTATAGTGAATTATTAATTGATGGAATTATTTAAAGGTAGAAAAAACGAAAATACCAGTTATCTATGGCATTCCTAAAGTTCATAAAAATGTATTGAACCCACTGCTGAGACCTATTGTCTCAGCGGATGGTTCAAAAACATTACCTTTGGCCAAATTTATAGATAGTAAAACAAAACATATATGGGTTAACAAGCTTGCTATTTTAAAAGATTCATGGGATTTGTTAAGGATGATAGATAATAGTATGTATACTGAAAATCTATTATTTGTAACAATTGATATAATAAATTTATTTTCATCTATTCCCAGTTTAGAAGGTATGAATATGTTTGAAGAAGAAATATTTATGGATAAGATATTGACACATAATGATAAAATAATTTGCACAGGCTTGATGGACATGGTACTTAAAAATAATTTCCTATTATTCAATGGGGAATTTTTCCAACAAATGCAGGGAGTAGCCATGGGAGCAGCCTGAGCACCTACTTATGCAAATATTGTACTGGCTAACTGGGAAGAAAAATATGTACTTAAATCGGAGTTCCACATTTATTGGAATCTTTATAAGAGGTTCCTAGATGACATAGTTATATTCTGGGTAGGGGGAAAAGAAAAATTTGAAGAATTTATAAAATATATTAATCAAACTACCGATTTTCTTAAATTCACCTATAATGTTTCTGAGACTGTTTTACAATATTTGGATATAGAAATAACTAAAAGTGAAGGTAATTTTGCATCTAAAGTTTATAGAAAGATAACTTACTGTAATTTGTATTTGCATTATAACAGTGCACACCCAGAACATAGTAAAATAAATATAATAAAAGGCCAATTTGTGAGGGGGTCAAGAATGACAAGTAAATCGGAAGATTTTAAGATGGAATGTGACTTGTTAGAAGGTATGTTTCTAGATAGAGGAAATAACAAAAGTTTGGTACATAGTGTTAGATTGGAAATAGAAAGAGGGAGAATGGGAAAATTTGAGCCCATTTTAGGTATTAAAGAGACTATGGGCAGCTATATGGGAAATAATAGTAATGCTAGTTTACAAGAAAAATATAAAATGTCCTTTGTATTGGAGTATAATGGTTTGAATCAAAGCATTAAATCAGTTTTCTATAGAGAATGGGAAAGATTCAAAGCTCTTACAGATTTGGAAGATTTACCTAGAGATACTCCAAGGGTAGTACTCAAAAATGCTAATAATATAAAGGAATATTTAGAACAAAAGAAAAAGGAAAATAAAAATATAGGTACCAGCTTGAATTATAAAAAAGGTACATTTAAATGTGGGAAATGTGGCCAATGTAAATATATAGCAAATAAGGAGAATATATATATAGAGAGTAGGGGTAAATTGATTAGGGGTAATGGGCTATACAATTGTGATACTAAAGGATTAGTGTATGTGGGTCATTTTACATAGGTAAAACGGAGAGAACTTTAAAAAGAAGAATATATGAGCATACCTATGACATAATAAAAATGAAGGAGACTAATACATTGTATAGACACAGGAAGATGTGTGGAGATAGTATTTTTCAGTTTTTTGTAATTGAACATATAAAGAATAATATCAGAGGGGGGCCATGGGAAGACACCATAGGTTTTAGAGAATTATGGTGGCAGATCACGTTGCAAGCAAAGAAATCCCCAGGCTTGAATGAATATATTTCAATTTTACCTCTACTGAAACTAAAGGCAGCTAAAATATAATCCTGAGTGTAATAAATTATACGGTCAATAGATGGTGCTATTTGATAAAATATAGGTTATTGGATTGGAAGTTTTATGAATGTTAACATTTTTATAAATATGTATATATAAAATATATCTAGCCCCTGCAAATATGAATGGAATTGATTTTAAAGTGATGAATAGATATAATTAAAAGTTTTTTAGAGAAATGTGATGTATTTATGTGATTAAATGAAATGTATTTTAATATTAATTAGCTTTTTTAAAAAGTAAGCTGATTTGTTTATTTGAATTAATTGGTATTTTTTGATTGGAAAATGAAAAAGGAAGGAAGTACATAATGGATGTTAATAAACAATGGATGACATTATCTGATGAAGTCCAGCTATAGGACGAAAATGCCTTGATTTTGGAATTGTGTTAATAAATTGTGTTTTGCACTTTGTTCTTAACTGTGGTGGAATCTTATCGTGCTTGGTGACATTCAACAGAAAACTGCTGTTTTTTCTTGGTTGCTGTTTGGCTTGGTTGTTGTTTTTATCCAACAACTAAGTTGAAAGAAATGTATAATGAAGTTCGAACAAAAAGGGAGAATGGACATTTCAACCCCATTCTTAGTTATCATGGGGAGCACCATCAGATAAGGAACAATGAAGTACAATAGGACTGCATTTATAACAACATTTAGCAGACATTTTTATGAAGTAAAAGCTATTGTGATAAAGAATTGGGCAGTCATTAATGATGATGTAAAAATCAGAGAAATGGTAGGGGAAGGATTAAAAATGGTAGAACATTGTAGAAAATCTAGGAATAATTTACACATGGGTATGAGGGATGTGCGACTATTGTAGTGTTATATCCCAAGGTCAATTTGTTGAGATTAAAAAAATATATAGAGAGAATTGGTGTAAAATTTAATTGTAACATTAGGATGGTAGTTTATGTTGCCATTTGCCAACTATGTCTGGCATATTATATATGAGAAACAACTAGGAGTTTGAAAGAGAATATATGAGCATATTTATGCAATTAGAAAAGGGATTTCAACAAACGGACTAGCAAAGCATATATATGAATATAAAGATCACCTGATTATGTTTTGTGTTATGCAACAGGTTAAAGAAAGTACAGTTGTGTACACTTACCATAAATGTAGATGTTTGAGTGTATTCACTATTGCACTCATTACATTTGGCAGGTTGCCCTCAGTCGGCCTGATTAACAAAGTCTTGGGTCCTGCTTTAGTTGCTGTCTCTTCTTCCATGACGTCAGGTAGTCAGGGGTATAAAACATGCAGCAGACGCCATTACATCAGTTTTTCTTGCCCCAGATGTCAGGTGCCCCCCAAATGGGAAGCAAAAATATATAAATAATTAAAAACACAAAAATATACCTCCAAACAAAAGCGAATACACCAAAAAGGCTTTTAAGTATAGTAAAAGAAAGTAGAGGCATAGTAAGAGAAAAACAGGGGGCTGGAGGGAGGGTAACCAGGACTACAACAGTGAATACACTAGAACATCTACATTTATGGTAAGTGTACACAACTGTACTATGTTCTTCGTGTTTCCCTGTTGCAGTCATTACATTTGGGTAGATTCCCAAAGCTATGGTTGGGAGGATGGATTTATACAGCATTAGGACTGGCTATAAGGCCCTGAAAAACAGCAGTGGCAAAGCCAGCTCTGGATTTAGAGAAAATTGGTAAGTGATAATGCTTGGTGAAAGTATGAACTGAACTCCAGGTAGCAGCTTCTAGAATATACCTGGTAGGAACATCTCTGCGAAAGGTTGTAGAAGTAGATGCAGCCTTGGTGGAATGGGATGTGATCCCCTGGGGGATAGGTTTTCCATGGTTCTTACAGCAGAAATGAATACAATGGCTTATCCATTTAGAAATGGTTTGCTCTGAAATAGCCTTTCCCTCTGCCCCAGCAGCAAATGCCACCAGCAGTTGCTCAGATTTTCTTTGAGATTTAGTCCTGTCCAAGTAAAATCTAAGTTGTCTGTGTACATCCAATGAATGCAGAATCCACTCTCCCTTGTTCTGTGGATTGGGAAAGAAAGTTGGCAAATGAATGGACTGATTTAGAGCCACACTGGATACCACCTTGGGCATGAAGGATGGATTGGTCCTGAGTGACACCCTGTCCGCATGAAAGATGATGAAAGGCTCCACTACCCTAAGGGCCTGTAATTCAGAAATCCTTCTAGCTGAAGTGATTGCTAAAAGGAAGTCTGTTTTCCAGGAAAGAAATTTTAAGTCTGCAGTAGCAGCTGGCTCGAAAGGAGGTAGAGTGAGTTTCTCCAATACAAAGTTAAGATCCCAGGCAGGGGTTGGACCTCTCCTGGGAGGTCTCAAGTTTTTGGCCCCTCTGAGATACTGCTTTAGCAGAGGATGAGAGAAGAGAGGGTGTTCTGTGTTGTAATGAGCTGAAATGGCTGAGGCATGGATTTTTATGGAAGAAAAAGACAGGCCCTTGTGAAGCATCTCAGTTAAGTATTGCAAAATCTGAGGTAAATTGGGCACTGCTGTGCTCATCCCTTGAGATTATCTCTAGGAACAGAATCTTTTTCATTTGTCAGCATAAGATGTTTTAGTACTAGGCCTTCTCGTCACCAAAATGACATCCATCACAGGTTTGCTGAGGGATGCTAAGGGGCAATTTAAATGATTAGCCAAGCTGCAAGATTCAGTGTTTGGAGCTGAGGGTGCAGAATTTGGCTCTCCTGCTGAGACAGTAAGGAAGGTGTCTGAGGCAGGTGCCATGGAGAAATTTGTGACAAACTGCGTAGGAGTGGGTACCAGTGTTGGCGAGGCCAGTCTGGAGCAATCAAAATCATTTTTGGTTTGTCCTGTTTTACTTTTAGTAGAACTTTGGAGAGCAGAGGCAGGGGGGGGGGGGGGGGCATAGACTGATATTTTTTTCCACCTGAAGGACAGACCATCCACTTTCCAGGCTTTTTTGTGAGGAGTTCTTGTGCAACATTTTTCCAACTGGTAGTTGTGGGGTGAGGCAAAAAGATCTATGTATGGGCTTCCCCTATTTGCGTGTCAACATGCTGAAAATCTGTGGTTTCATTTTCCATTCGTGTGGGTCCATGAGATTTCTGCTTAGTTCATCTGCCAGACTATTCAGTTTTCCTGGCAGGAATTGAGCTTGTAGTTGTACTTGATAGCTCAAGGCCGTGTTCCACAATGCCATGGCAAGTCTGCAGATGGGGTAGGAATGTATACCCCCCTGCTTGCTTATGTGCCACATAACCGTGGTGTTGTCCAACTTTACCATTAGTTGTCCTGGATGAAGGTAGTCCTTGAAGGCTGTCAGTGCATTCTGTACAGCTAGCATTTCTTTTTCATTGATATGAAGGTGCATTTGATTTGGGCTCCATTTGCCCTGAATGCACTTCCCTGCCCAAATGAGTCCCCCATGCATAGTCTGATGCATCTGTAGTTAGGGTTTGGGTTGCAGGGGATGGTGTGAATGGCAGTCCCTTGTTTTCTTGGCAGGCCTCTGCCCATCATAGGAACTCTAGTTACAGGCAAGGTATGATAGGAATCACCGTTTCCAGGCTGTGACAATGTTGACTCCATAAACATTTTAAGTACCACTGAAGTTTCCTCATATGCAGTCTTGCATATGGAATTAGAAGAATGCAGGAGGCCATGAACCCCAAGGCTTGCAGTACTTGCCTTGCAGATAGCAGGGGTTTTTTGTGGCCACCTGTTTGAAGTAAGTCACCAAATGAATTTGCTTTTCTGGTGTAAGGAAAGCCATCTGGGCAGTTGTATTCAAGCTTGCACCCAGGAATGTAATTTTTTTAGAGGGTACCAGTTGTGATTTATTTTCGTTTATGGTGTACTCTAGACAAGTTAGAACCCTTTTTACAAACACAAGATGGCCTGGTTTTTGGCCTGAATTAGACAATCGTCCAGGTATGGATATATCTGAATATTTATTTGCCTGCAAAATGCAATTACTGGAGCCAGGCACTTTGTGAATACCCAGGGCACAGTAGATAAGCCAAAGGGCACTGTAGAGAACTGATAATGCAAGTAGCTTGCTTTGAAGCGTAGGTATCTTCTGCAAGATTCCCTGATTGGGATATACAGGTAAGCCACTTTTAAATCTAGAGTTGCCAACCAGGCATCTTTGCCTAACACAGGAAGTAACTGGTGAAGAGTCAGCATCTTGAATTTTGGAATGTCCAGAAAGGTGTTTACAGTAGACAGGTCCACAATTGGATGCCATGATTTGTCTTTTCTGGGTACCAGGAAAAGTATGGAATAGAAACGTTTGTCCCTTTTCCTCTTCTGGTACTAGTTGTACTGCCCCCATGTTTAGGAAGGAAAGTACTTGTTTCTGAGCCTCTGCCCACTGATTTGTGGGCAGGTCTGGCCATCAGTTTGGAGTCGGCAACAAGTGGAAATGAAATCTGTATCCCTGGGACACTATATTTAAAACCCATTTGTCCTGGGTTATAAGTTGCCAGTTTTTTACATGAAGAGCTAGTTTTCCCTCCAAAGGGGCGGCTAAGAGGCAAGTGCTTGGTAATTTTAAAGGAAAGTCATTGAGACTGTTTACCGTAGGAAGATGGATGTTATTTCCAGATTTGGAAGCGGAGGCACCCCATTGCTTAGTTCTGAAAGTCCCTTGGTACTGAAACCTGGTGCTTTTGGAATGTCTGGGTTTGGCTTGAGTGGCTCTGCAAGGAGCTGGAAAGGACCAGTTCTTAGTAGGCCAGTGCCTACTAAATCTTGGAGGTTGTACTTGTAAGAAATCTTTCACAGTTTGCATAGATTTAGCTTTAACTTCCATCTTTTTTAGAACTTCGTCAGCCTTATTGCCAAACAGACGGTCCTGCTGCAAAGGAGCATCCAACAGTTTTGCTTTAACATAATCAGGTAGAGATTGCTCCTTAAGCCAAGCATGCCTTTTAAGCACAGACCCAGTAACAGCAGTCTTGCAAGAGGCCTCTAAAGAATCAAAACCACATTGCAAAGCATGTTTTCTAGCTTGTTCAGCTGAATGCAATAAATCCTGTAAATCCTTATTTTCCACACAGTCAGAAATCAACATCATTTTCTGTTTAAGCAGTCCCATGATATGTTATTTTAGCATATGGAATTGACAGTTTAAAGCCCTGATTGCCTAGGTTGCAGAAGTATAAACCTTTTTACACCATCTATCCAGTGCCCTGGAGTTTCTAACAGAAGGGGTAGGATTTTTAGCAGTAGAAACCTTAATGCCCTTGGGTCCCTGAGAAATGGTTTCAGGGACCGCAACAGGATTTTTGAAAAGGAATTTGTGGAAATCAGGAACCCTGTAGTATCTGTCTGGCTTACAAGGGGCCGGAGACAGGGAATCAGGAGCCATAGTGGATTCTGAAAATACATCATCAACAATGTCTAATACAGGAGGTATAGCCAAAGGCCTATGCTGAGGAGGAAGTAGAAGGAAATCCCTAAGCCTCTTTTTAAATTCAGAAAAATCCTGACTTTCCCAGTGGAAATGCTCCCTTAAGGTATGTAAAGTTTCCCCAAAAGAAAAATCCTCAGGGGGAGAAGAAGAAGGAAGGGAATCCTCTGCATCAGAGTCCTCATAAGTAGGTATGGACAAATCTTGTTCATTAGAAGAGTCAGAAGAAACAGACTCCTGTTCAGAAGATTCATAGTCAAGTTCAGCCCTAGGCCTCTTAGAGGGGGGTTTGACTACCCCCTGATTAGAGTAATTAAATCTTCAGCCATTTTGATCATTTGTTTTTTAGGCATAGGGGCCTGAACATGTGGCCTGGGCGTCGGTTTGTTAGACATAGATTGAGATTTTGGCCTTAATATTGAAGGTGGTGTCGGTTTAATATGCAAGTTTGTAAGACTGAATACACCCTCAGAAGCCGGTGCCTGCACAGCGGCTCCACACCCATCCAAGGTAGAGACATCCGTGGGTTCCATAGGTAAAGCATCTCGCGGCAGACTCTGAATGGGTCTCAGTAGAGCCCTGCGAATCAGAAGTAGTGGATATCAGGGGCTACGAAAGCGCCTCACTGAGTACCGGCGAACTGGTGACTGGATTAGGAGAAGCTTCGTCGGCAGATTTGGACCTCAACGGCCTATCTGTCTTTTTCTTTGCGTTTTTTTCGGTATTCCAGTAGTCGGATGGCTAACCGACGTCATTTCAGGATAATCAAACCGAGAACTGAAATATTTAGAAGCAAAAATGTACCGACGATGGATAGTGCGCTGATTAAAAAAAGCACAAAACCGACAGCAAGGTATGTCGTGGTCAGGGCCTAGGCAAGGAATACAGTACAAATGAAAATCCTTATGAGGTATTTGCTTCCCACAAGTAATACAATTATTAACTTTTACTGACATCGATAAAGATTAAGAAAAAGTTTCCCCAACGGGGTACTTAGCTTTTAGTTGAAGACTTCGGAGCTGAAACTCGAAAAATGAAAATTTCAGAATTCGGCCGACTGGCACTTGTGAACTGCTTCTGCTTCGGGCACTGCGCAGCAAGAAAGACTGATGTAATGGCGTCGGCTGCATGTTTTATACCCTTGACGTCCTGATGTCATGGAAGAAGGGACAGCAATCGATGCAGGACCCAAGACTTTGTTAATCAGGCCGACTGAGGGCAACCTACCAGCAGATTACCCAAATGTAATGACTGCAACAGTGAAACACGAAGAACATCAGGACAGGGGCTTACCTTGGACTATTCAACTGGAAAAGGCTGAATTAGTTTGGCAACTGCGCCTACATTCATGAGTATGGCCAGGATTAAATGATTACTGTACTATCAATAGTATACCTAGGTTGAAAGCATTGGCTAGATAGGAAGTAAAAAAAAAACTAAAAAAGCGAGAAATAAATAACAATACAAAATAGAATATCATATGCATTTTTTAGTCTAAGTATCACAGTAAACATTTATATTTATATTTACTTGTTTCATAAGTATATAGCAGTTGTACTTTTAATAATCATTGGGTCTCAAAGAATGTATTGCTAGTATGATAGGTGTAGTAAATTGTTCATTTAATTCATGAATATCTATATTCAGTTAATTGTAGTATGAATCACGTTGGCTTAGGTGATTAGACACTGTAATAATGGTTATATTTTTAGTAATAAGTTTTTATCATGAGATATGTGTTTTTAACAAAAGTACTGAATATGTCACTTATTGTTTAAAAGGAAATGGCGGTAACTTTGAATATATAAATGGAAGGTTTTAGCTGTTGTTCATTGTCTGATAAAGTTTGCTATTTGAGACAAATAAAAAAGCTCTTAACAGTAAATAAAGAAGCTGTTCTACATCCATTACTGTTATTTATTTGGTTTATAGTTAAATATATTCATTCTAACAGTTACAATACAGTTTGACATACAGGTGCATTTCTTTTTCTGTCCAGCAGGACCCACTGTTGGTATATTTTTAACACAAGCAAATTTACAAATACATTTTCAACACAAGCACCTGTACAAATCAGCTTGATATACAAATGACATATAATTCTTTACAAAACTCCAGCTAACTATGCTAGCATATTTTACATATCCACTGCCCTACTTCTCCTGGCATAGCTGGCAATACCTCACATCATCTCAATTTGCATATCAATAAGTCACACCAAATTGGCACCATGGGTGGGAAGCAGGCATGGATATGTACTAGTAAACTGCATTGCTGCAGGACTGATGTGATTAAGCCTTTATTCCTAATACGTAATATGACAATTAATAAACCTTTGTTAACTACTTGTTTTTCTGATTACATCAACAGGAAGATAATGTGATGTGGAGGTTTGGTAAAACACTGTATATAACTGAGTACTATGCTTTGCAAGAAAAATAAAAATGTCATTTTGCTTGTGGTGGATTCATCTGTGAGTACAAGTTATTAATTTATCTAACTTAAGGCAGTTGGGGGACAGTATTTTTGTAGTTAGATACAGCCAGGGAACTATGATATCTAGAGTCTAGGCTTTTATGTATTCCTCCTATTTTTACTGTCTTTTACTTTAGCTCCATATGTGTACCAACCTATGTATGTTTTAATCCGCATCTGCACTATTTTTATTATTTACATGAAGTTCTTTTATTCATTTTTAAGCTCTTGTCATTGACATCTATATTTTATACACACACATTACAACTATAGCTAGATATGGATGTAGATTAAATATAACTATTGATCTCTTTATCCAATATACATACACACATATATATATATATATATATATATATATATATATATATATGGGTCTATATGACTACATCGACATGTCATAAGAACGACACTCACTAGTTCGACACGAAATCATCGACCACGCATATTACGAAATTTCAGATATGCGAAGTTTACTTGTCCGACAATAAAATAGAATGCCTAAGCAGTAAATGACAACGTTGTTAAGGTAAATTGTACAGAATCACGAAACACCCTACTCGTGTGAACACAGAAACAAGTGCTAACATGAGTCCTGCATGGGGGAAGTAAAGGATATGATATTGCAGATTTTAGTATGGGTACATTTTGATGCTTTTGACTTGAGATCCTGCATTTTTTGGTGGACTAATGCTTGGACTTTTGATAATAAGCCTATATATATATATATATCTATATATCTATATATCTATATATATATATATATATATATATATATATATATATATATATGGGTCTATAGCACTTTGAAGTGGTAATTCTGCGTTTTACATACGATCACTTTAGTCTTTGCATTATATGACGGATCAACGATATTCAGAAAGGGTACAATATACTGGTGTGTTGTTTTGTTTTTGATGTCGTGTTGTCGGGCAAGTGAATGTCGGTGATTTAAAACTTCGCTATTATGAGTTGTCGGCGATTTCGAGTCGCACAAGTGGATGTCGATGATATGACATGTCGATGTAGTCATATAGACCCATATATATATATATATATATATATATATATATATATATATATATATATATGTGTACACATACACACACACACACACATATATATATATATATATATATATATATATATATACACACACACACACACACACACACACATTGATATCTGTACCAGGAAAGCATTACATAGTCAAACATAGAGAATACTGAATATTTTAATGCTGACACAAATGATCCAATTTGTTACATGATCACAGTGTACTGACATTACTTTGTGTAAGACTGGAAAACAGTGGGGACTGGGAATTTTCCCTTTCCCCATTGTTATGTGATCTTGGAGTTGGTATGTATGTGTGTGTGTGTGTGTATATATGTATATATATATATATATATATATATATATATATATATATATATGTGTGTGTGTGTGTGTGTGTGTGTAGCAGGATATTTTTTTTAGTGACATGAATCTTTTTTGATTTGAATGCTTGAGTGTTTGATTATACTTAGAACAGTGCTATATCTATCTACCATGGTAGCACTACTGTGCCAGGGAAAAAAGCTGTGGGGAATTGATGAATTCTACAGGCCTTCACTGAGAATTGTGTATGTAGCTCACACAGAATGGTGATGAAGGGATCTGGAGATGCTTGGCTAAAAACTAAGCTTTGAGAATGGCTTCTTGGCAGTTTAGTCTAGGTGTGGATGTTGGAAGCCTGTATGTAGGACAGCATTGCATATTCCCTTTAAGCTCTTGTGGCCAGGTTGTATTTTGTGAATGAAATTATTTAAATATTACTGTGTACCACTTTTTGTTGCTACCACCCTTGTTTGGCAGTGGCAGGATTCAAACACCACTGGTGCCTGTCTGGGTGGTATTCTGCCATGTGGGTGTCACAGTCAAAGCAGTGGTGACATCCTTCCATCACAGAACTGACTCCAGTGTCTAACTCACCAACCCACACCAACTTTATACACTATTAATCTGCAACAGATAAAATTGATACAAATAGTAAAAGACCTTGGAGTCCTTGCAGATGATTACCTTCCATCTATTAACCATACAGCTGCTACTATCTGTAAAGTATACAGAGTTGCCCTCCTGATCTTATGTGGGGTTAGGAGCTATGCCAAATAAGTAATTATTCCCCTTTATATAACTTTTAGCAGACTCGCTACAGAATGCTGTACCCTATGCATATTATCTAGTGCAACTGGAGAAGGCAAAAAGACTCCTCACCAAGGAAATGAAGGGCTTCAAGGCTTTTCTTAAAGCAAGACTATAGCAGTTCTATTCTCTCTATCTTATCTTCCTCTCAGAGATCTGAGCTTGATATGCACATCAAAGGATCACTGAAATGAGAACACAACTACTGCAACCATAAAACACTAATGCAGTATCTCCAAATAACAACGCTCACTGGAACTTAAAACTTTTATTAAGAATACAATCAGTTAAGCATGTTCATCCATGATGTCAGGACTTCTTCAAAACTGATCTAAAACACAACAACAAGTTTAAAAAAATTGTTGCCGCCAGTTGTAAAAAAAACAGGAAGTAATTACAAATCACAAATAATTATTAATTAATAAAACATCCATAATAAAAATCCACAATAGCATTAGTAAAATCTGTAATACTACACTTACAAAAAATTTGAAAAAAAGATGAAAATACAATAAAAAAATCCTTAAAGACATTTAATGAATGACAATGAATTGAAAATGTATGTCAAAGTTTAGTAGCCCTCATTTTTTACAAGGCGACTAAAGGCACAGTCCATTTATCCCAGGAGTATTGTGGGCATTTAAACAAAATTGGCAAAGTAGTTCCTTATATTTTACAGAATTTTCCTAACCCCTCCCCACCGGATCACATGCCACAACTTCTAAAATAATCACAAATTTTCTATAGTTGTGACAAGTTAAAGAATGTTGAACTAAAGTATTGTTTTCTTTGGCTTTCTTAATATCAAATCAATATCAAATTTATCCATGAGGTTGATTTCTAATGAGGCAGAAAGAACCTCAAGGGCAGTGGGTTTATGCGTAGCCATCAGGAGACATGCCTGGATGTGCTTGTTAGACTTTGCGAAGCCTTTAAGTCAATGTTCATCATTGCTGCTTTTGACAGCACCTCTCTTTTTGGCCCCAAAGTAAAAGATACATTGTCCAGGTGTGAGAAGAATGGAAAGACCGTTTCTGTGGTTGCCGTGCATTTTTCCACCCCCCCCCCCACCCCACAAAGAACCTTCTCTAGGAATCACCAGAAGGTGGAAAAATGTGGTTCAAGAAATTTCAAGGATCTTTCCATGATACATGTGGAGAGTCTTCCCCCACAGGCAGAGGGGGAAACTCAAATGGTAGATGTGACCCTCAAGGCAGAAGAGGCCCGCAACATCAAGGGTCCAAAGATGCTTTCTTTGGCAAACCCTTTCACTGAGCCTGACTGTCCCCCTCTGTAGGCAACTAGGGGTCATTTTCCCCTGCACCAGAGATCCTGGCTAGAGATGACAAAAGATACTTGGGTGCAGAGGAGCTTATCCAGAAGATATATAATTCCATTTTCCATTTCTCCTCCAACCTCCAAGAAAACCCCCGATATACCATACTGCTAGACAAGAGAGTCATACATGAGGTCCTCCAGACCAGAAAGGATCCAGCATTTGCTCAAAATTCTTTTTGGTGCCAAAAAAACAGGGGGATAGAGACCAATTCTGGATCTCAGCAATCTAAACAGATTTGTTCGAAAGACAAAGCTTTGGATGGTCATGGTTCAGTCCATTCTTCTGTTTCTGGAAAAGGATAAATGGATGTGCTCAACAGATCTCCAGAATGCGTACTATCTTATAAAAATAAACAGGCAATCCAGGAGATTCTTACGCTTCAGGCTGGGAGCCAGTCATTATCAGTTCAGAGCACTTCCCTTTGGCCTCACCACAGCCCACAGGGTGCTCACCAAATTTATGACAGTGTTAGCAGATCACTTGAGACTGCAAGGATTTCATATGTTTCCATACATAGAAAAATGGCTCATTACTGCTTCGACCAGGCATCAACTCATTATGATGAAAGAAGAGGTCATCCACTCTTGCACAAGATAAGGAATAACCATAAATTTTGAGGAATCAAATCTAGAGCCAAATCAAAATCTAGAATTCATAGGAGCTCCACTAGACACAAGGTCAACAGCAGCCTCTCTTCCCCTTTCCAGAGTTCAAACTTTAAAGTCACAAGTCAACAAAATACTTTGCAGCACCACAATCTCGGCTCACTTAGTATCACAAGTTGTGGGATCAATGGCAACAGCGATAACCCTTGTTCAAATAGCGAGGTTTCACATGAGAATTCTTCAATGGATACTCACATCTCACTGGCCAGTTTTTCATCTAGCCTGGTCAGCCCCAATACGAATTACAAACTCTTGCCAGAAAAGTCTGACATGGTGGATCCAATCGGATCAGGTGTTACAGGGTCATCCATTTTCCCCCTCACAGCCCAAGCCCATAGTGGCCATGAACACTTCCCAGCTTGGGTGGGGGGTGTCATCACCTTGGAAAGACAGTCCAAGACATATAGTTCCCCAAAGCGGCCAATTTGCATATAGCATTCTGGAGTTGAGAGCAGCTTTTACTGTTGCAAGCCTTTCAGGATACTCTCCCATCAGGAACAATTGCTATTCAAAAGGACAATATGTCAGTGGTTGGGTACATCAACAAACAAGGAGGAACCAAATCATATCCTCTATGTCAAGAAGTGTTAAGGGTGTGGCAATGGGCAATATCTTCCAAACACTTTCTCTTAGCAATGCATATTCTGGGGCAGTCCAGTGTACTGGCAGACTAGCCGAGCAGGTGCATACTGTTACCTCATGAATGGTCCTTCAATCAGAAAGTGGTGGAATAAATCTTCCACAAATAGGGATGGACATGCTGCAACCTCTTTGCATCCCCCTAAACAACAAGTGCAGCTGCTACTTTGCCCTGATCCCCACAGGGGAAATCACTGAGGGATGCTCTACTCCATGACTAGCCCCCCGGATTGCTTTACGCATTTCCCACAATTCTTCTAATCCTGAAATTCCTTCAGACAGCTGCCAGGTTGAAGACCAAAGTTATCCTCATTGCTCCCAAAGTTATCATCATTGCTCCCTTTCAGCCTTGACAGATTTGGTTTCCCTTCCTGTGGCCACACTTAGTTCACCAACCTTGAATTCTGGATCCAGTTCCGGACCTCTCATCTCATCTGACGGGCATGATATAGCCAGACCTTCCAAGCCTCAAGTTGACAGCTTGGTTTCTCCAATAGCATGTCACATCTTGCTATCTTCCCTTAAGTCATCCACTGCTGGGAGAGTGGCCTAATGGTTAAGGTGTTTTCCTTACAAACATAAGGTGCAGGGTTTGAGTCTCACAAGGGATAACTGGCTAGGCTTAAAATGGCTCGCAAGGGCAGTTAGCTTAGTACTAACCTATGAACCTATGAACTACAAAACTATACATTAGTCATGGAAAAGGTTTTTGCATTGGCCTACTCAAAAGCACATTGATCATTTTTTGTCACCAATTAGTCATGTGCTAGACATCTTGACAACTTTTTAACCAGGGGGCTAGTTCTTCAACAGTGACAGTCCAATTAGCAGCAATTTATAACTTCCACAATGGATTTGATGGCCACTCACTAGCCTCTCCTAAACTATGTAAAGCCTTTTTGTGCAGCACAATTCTTCTTAAAGCTAACTTTAAAGACCCCACTCCACCACGGGATCTCAATCTGGTACTGCAGTCCTTGATTCTACTACACTTTGAGTCTGCCCATGATTGTGACATGAAATTGTTGTCTTGGAAGACTATTTTTAGCCAGACGAATTTCAGAAATTCATGCAGTGTTGGTGAAACCTCTATAACTAATTTTTCATAAGGACAGATTATCTTTATGAACTAATGCATCCGTTGTGCCCAAGGTGGTATCCCAAGTTGGCATCAATCAATGTATTAATCTTCCAGAATTCTTTCCCAATTACTCTAAAAAAGGAGAATATTTACTACGTTTGCTACATGTTCATAGACAATTATGGTTTTATCTTCATATGACAAATGATATCAGAAAAACTGATCAACTGTTTGTTTCATATGCTGGATTGAAGTTGGGCACACCTGTTTCTAAAGTCACTTTGGCTAAAAGGCTTACTGACAGTATCTCCTTTAAATATAACAAGACAGGAATGGCCTTGCCATACAAGCTATGGGCTCATTCTGCCAGAGCTGTAGCTACCTCCCTCTTCAGTGTTCCACTCGATGACTTTTATGGATGACATCTGCTCAGCAGCAACTTGGGCTTCCCCTCACACCTTTATCTCATATTATAAGCTGGATCTGGTGTCAATGGGTAGAGCATCTTTTGGCTCAATGGTGTTCAGAAATATCCTTCCTTGAATCCACCCAGGCTTCTATGTAACTGGGGACTCTGCTCCATCAGTCGAAAATGGAATGAAAATTGACATCAGATAAAGTTATGTACTCACCATAATGTTCCATCTGTGTTGTCAATTTTCATTCCTCATCGACTCCCCTCCCACCGAACTCCAACCTTTTTAGGTTTCTTCTAGGAGAGCGAGAGGATACAACAATTGGGTTGCATCTTTATACCTTTATCATCTCCAGAAATGGCACTGCCCCTTCCTCTCTAAGATTCTCTATCTTTTTTCGTCATCCAAATTGGACAAGTATATGTATAAACTGTAAGAGTATGTTTTTCCTAGTAATTGCAAATAAGATCTGAGGTAATGTGGAGGATACATTATGGATAAGGAAGTAGCTTGAGACCTTTGGATTGCCACGAGCTTTAACAAGTGGTGGAGTCAGATCCAATGTCTCGGACCTGAACCCATCAGTCAAGGAGGAATGAAAATCGACAACACAGATAGAACGTTATGGTGAGTACATAATACTTTTTTTAATCTGGCCTTTAAGGCCTAGTGTGCATTTATGTGAAGTAAACTGGAATACTTGACTGTGTTTTACGTGAAACAAACTTTAAATGAGTCAGTGTGGCTATTTTTAAATTACATTCAGACATTTGTTGTGTATGGAGCCAAAAAAGTGAATGTAGTTTCTAGATATGGGTGCCGCCTGCAGATTAAATGAGTGATGCTGCTGTCTGCTCAAGTTAGAAAGCCATTACTTAGGATATGAAGGACTAATGTTTATTTTTCTGAAGTAAGTGGGAATACTCTACTGTAGCTACTCTGTACTTACTTGAAATACATCACTGGCCCATTATTTTTTAACCAAACCACTGGGATCAAGTTAAAAAGTAATTAATCTGGTTTTTCAGGACTAGTTTGCATTTCTGTAAATCAAGCTGCAATAATTTATTGTGGTCATTTTCTTAAATTACATTCAGAAAACTAAGGTGCATACAATCAGTAAACTGACTGTAATTTATGAGTATGTACAAATGTATAAAATGATTTATCCCTGCTGTTTGTTCACAATATCTTCAAAGTGAAGCATACACACGTGTATGTGTGGCTATCTACTGAGGTACGGGTAAGGGGCATGCTGTGTATATGTACAACAGCAACAATTTAAATATATGACTACTGTCATTTACTCTTTCACTTTAATTCCATTTTAATTCAAAAAGGGTACAGAAAATGTGACTATCTTTTAATGGGGTGTATGGAGGCATGTTCTATTTCCAGATATGATTTATGTGTCCTGCAAGTATTTTTCTCATTTTATTGAAAACTACAGTTTTGTCAGCTTTGAACATCAAAGCCTTGGACACAACTTATTTCTTCCTTGAAAGAAAAAAAAGACAGATTTTCTTTCCTAACTCAATTTCTGTTCACAGCAGCAATGCATCAAAAGGTTGGAAAAGGTTCTAAAATGTACCTCAGAGTACCTAGACCTCTAGCTTAATTAAATTACAGTATAATGTTGGCTAGTTAGGCTGTACTGAAAGGATGAAAGAAAAATCTGAAGAACAAGACAACATTAAAAAAAAAAAAACAAGTAATCTGGTCGGGAAAGCCAGGATGGGGGGGGGGGGGGCAATGAGAGTGGTGCAGGAGTGAGAAACTAGTGAGCAGTGGTTGTGAGACTAGATATTTGCTTGTAGTGTTACTATTTTGCAACAATTCACACTCATATATTTTACTGTAAGGGCCTGACTCTTGAACAACAGTGCTGTCACTCTCCAGTTCTGTGCAAGTTTATACCTCAAGAAAAATATTTTGCAATTTTACAACTTTAGATAATGAAATTAAGTATAAAGCTAGGCATTCTAAAATATGGGAGAAACAGCAGAGTTACGAGCCTAATTTACCTATTGGTAACTGCAACTTTATGACAGCTAACTTTCAGTATACTAATTTGAAGCTTGGAAAATAACCCTTCATGAGTACCATACCACTTGCAAATGCTAGCTTGGAAACACTGTTTTTTATTCTGACAGTTAAGCACTCCAATGTAAAACAGAGGCAACACTTAATATAATGCCATGAAGTACTTTTCTGCCTACTTTCATTTATACTTCTTTGATTTTGCTGACAATAAATTTTTAACCAAAAATATATCTACTTCTAGTATTAGAAAACATTTGGCAGTAAAATACATGTGTTTGTGATTCTGCATGAAAGGTGAAGTTTTCAGAAAAAAGTTATGTCTTACTTCAGGAGAAAGTGCTTACCTTCAACCAGAAAAGCAGTCAATTTCAGGTTTTGATGACACTCTTAACACTGGACCACATCAGAGTACATTTGTAAGGTTCTGATTTTGAAAGTAGCAATAGTTTGCAACTATTTAGAACACAGAAAAGCATCTGACTTTGATGCTACCTAACAGAAATAAAGCCCTAATGGTTTGATAAGCGATGATTATTTAATATTAGCATACCACCTGCTAACAATTAATTTTGGGCCTGACGTCTTCAAACTTTTAACCAACTTATGTGTATCAGACATGCCAAAGGTTTACTATCAAGACCTACTGGATGAACTAAATGTACAGTTCTAGTTATCAGCTTTTCCAAGATCTCATTGTTACTTAGTCTTAACTTACTGTAAAAAGCCAGGTCAGTCATTACAGCATTGCTAATACATAGCAAATACATTTAACTGATAACTTTATTAAGCAGTAAATAATGACTCGTTGGCATTTTGTAAATCTTAAAAAATATGCTGCAGTGTTCACGTGTACAGGAATGTGAAGGTGGACAAAATGAAATACTTGCTAAAGAGGTGCTAGAATAAGACATAACAAGCTGCATTACATCATAACCTGAAAGTTTAAACTTAAGTAAACAAAAATTTCAAACCCTGTAAGCAAGATCTCATGAAAGTTCAAAAGTTTGCAAGGCAGTTCATTTACAGGTAACAAGAATCACAGTTTTACTGACATAGATGACACAAACCTGCTGTAAATGTCTATGGATAAACCATGCCAGGCAGTGCATGTTTTGATAACACACACACACGCACACACACGCACACACACACACACACACACGCACACACGCGCACACACACACACACACACACACACACACACACACACACGCACACGCACACGCACACGCACACGCACACGCACACACACACCTCCTGATAGCTGCCACTGTCTTCTTGTACTAAGTTTTACATGCAGCCAAAGGGAAGACATTTAACACCATGGGTTCTTCTACAATGACATGATAGCTTGTCAAAAAATGATATACTACTAGATTTTCTAATTTAAAAAATAGAGAAGTTCAAAGATTAATATTATGCTAACTGCCCTTGTAGGCCATTTTAAGCCTAGCCAATTACCACACGACAATCAAACCCTGCACCTTGTGTCTGTAAGGTAACTACCTTAACCATTATGCTAACCTCTTACTCCTTGGAACTCTGGACTGTGCAAATATGTCTGGGCTCTTGAAAATACCCCATGTAGAGCTTAAAGATGCTAGCCTACTTGTTGCTGTTGAATTACTACAAAGCAGTAAACCAGCTTAGAAATTTTAGATGTAGACAGAGTTGTAAAAATGCCCACCAGGAAGGGGAGCAAGGACTCTAACTTTCTCTTAACTGCCTTTGTTGCAAAAAATTGCAGTCAGTCAGCAACTGGTTCATCCTTAAATAAAGCAGCCTCTTATTAAAAAAAAAAAAACAGTGATTGGGAACAAGAGTTCACTGTTCCTTTTGGCAAATCTAATTTTACCAAGTTCTTTTCAAGTTTTTGTGCAAATCTTGAAATTTCACACACATTTGAAGCAGATAGGCTAATGCTACACAGCATTTCAGACTTATTTCAGAGATGTTGCCAAGTTCATTTGCACCTAAATTTTTTGTTTCTGGAAACACACTAGGAGGTACAAATTTTGCATTTTAAGACAGTTATGGCAGATAGCTTAACCATCTGTATTTTGCACTTGAAATGCAGAACTCTGTAAAGTTTGGTATTCTTATATTGATAAAGAATAAGTTAGTCCTCCAGTCCATTTATCATTGCAAAAAGTGCTGCTGTCTCTCAGTGACCAATTTCCTACATTGGTTCCTTGTTTGGGAACATTCTGTGCAAAGTTTGCAAGTTGTAGTGGTGGATGTGGCAGAAAAAATCCTCATGTCCCACAATGTCCACATCCACTCATTACTCTGCACCTACGCAGTCTGCTTCTTGTGCATGTCCAAAATATGATCGATACTAGAGCTTGCCAAATCCACTGACACGGACCAATGTTCAACAAGCTGTGCAAAGCCCAGGTCTGACCATTTCTGGACATGGTTAAGCATTCATTGCATCTACGGTATCTTTTTATGAATATCACTGACACTTTCTTCACTTCTAACACCCACAGCAGGTATAGTGACTACACTGTTTACAGAGTAGAACTAAATGCCAAAGAACCAAGTTAAGAGAGGTAGCAGTACAATTATGATTGCTTTACTCTTGCTTTAAGCAGATTTTAATATATTTTTTTTTACAGTTGCTCACTAGCATGACAAAGAGATTGATAACAAAAGAAGTACACTAGGTTGGGACAGGTTGAAGAACAAAATGTGCTGCCTTCTGCATTTTTTTTTTTTTTGTAATTTTTCATTCATTGTAGGACTGCAGCAAGTGAACAGACAACATAACTTACCAGAAAAGTCAAAGCCTCTGTCATGGAAAACATATTTGACTGGATTCTTGCTGGTGCACTGACAATACTGCTGTGCATAACATTATGTCACACACCGGAAGTGGCTGCCTGTTGATAATTTCAGAATGACAACAGGGTAAGCCAAGCAAAATCCACAAAGCTCATTACCGTTTCCCAGAAAAGTCAGGAAATTATATGCAAAAGCATTCAACTACACTCTTAGTAATATGGACTGGATTCCCCTGGACGTCCTTTCTTTGGACTCGAGACCAATTCTGGATCTCAGCAATCAACAGATTTGTTCGAAAGACAAAGTTTCGGATGGTCATGGTTCAGTCCATTCTTCTGTTTCTGGAAAAGGATAAATGGATGTGTTCAACAGATCTCCAGAATGCATACTATCTTATAAACATAAACAGGCAATCCAGGAGATTCTTACGCTTCAGGCTGGGAGCCAGTCATTATCAGTTCAGAGCACTGCCCTTTGGCCTCACCACAGCCCACAGGGTGCTCACCAAATTTATGACAGTGTTAGCAGATCACTTCAGACTGCAAGGATTTCATATGTTTCCATACTTAGATGACTGGCTCATTACCGCTTCGACCAGGCATCAACTCATTATGATGAAAGAAGAGGTCATCCACACTTGCACAAGACTAGGAATTACCATAAATTTTGAGGAATCAAATCTAGAGCCAAATCAAATTCTAGAATTCATAGGAGCTCCACTAAACACAAGGTCAACAGCACCCTCTCTTCCCTTTTCCAGAGTTCAAACCTTAAGGTCACAAGTCAACAAAATACTTTGCAGCACCACAATCTCGGCTCACTTAGTATCACAAGCTGTGGGATCAATGGCAACAGCGATAACCCTTGTTCAAATAGCGAGGTTTCACATGAGAATTCTTCAATGGATACTCACACATCTCACTGGTTAATTTTTCATCTACCCTTGTCAGCCCCAATACGAATTACAAACTCTTGCCAGAAAAGTCTGACATGGTGGATCCAATCGGATCAGGTGTTACACGGTCATCCATTTTTCCCCTCACAGCCCAAGGCCATAGTGGCCATGAACACTTCCCAGCTTGGGTGGGGGGTGTCTTCACCTGGGAAAGACAGTCCAAGACATATAGTTCCCCAAAGCGGCCAATTTGCATATAGCATTCTGGAGTTGAGAGCAGCTTTTACTGTTGCAAGCCTTTCAGGATACTCTCCCATCAGGAAAAATTGCTATTCAAAAGGAAAATATGTCAGTGGTTGGGTACATCAACAAACAAGGAGGAACCAAATCATATCCTCTATGTGAAGAAGTGTTAAGGGTGTGGCAATGGGCAATATCTTCCAAACACTTTCACTTAGCAATGCATATTCTGGGGCAGTCCAGCGTACTGGCAGACTAGCTGTGCAGGTGGATACCGTTACCTCATGAATGGTCCTTCAATCAGAAAGTGGCAGAATAAATATTCCACAAATAGGGCTGGCCATGCTGCAACCTCTTTGCAGTCCCCTAAACAACAAGTGCAGCTGCTACTTTGCCCTGATCCCCCACAGGGGAAGTCACTGAGGGATACGCTACTCCATGACTAGCCCCCCCGGATTGCTTTACGCATTTCCCCCAATTCCTCTAATCCTGAAATTCCTTCAGACAGCTGCCAGGTTGAAGACCAAAGTTATCCTCATTGCTCCCTTTCAGCCTTGACAGATTTGGTTTCCCTGCCTGTGGCCTCACTTAGTTCACCAACCTTGAATTCTGGATCCAGTTCCGGACCTCTTGTCTTATCTGACGGGCATGATATAGCCAGACCTTCCAAGCCTCAAGTTGACAGCTTGGTTTCTCCAATAGCATTTCACATCTTGCTATCTTCCCTTAAGTCATCCACTAGAAAACTATACATTAGTCATGGAAAAGGTTTTTGCATTGGCCTACTCAAAAGCACATTGATCATTTTTTGTCACCAATTAGTCATGTGCTAGACATCTTGACAACTTTTTAACCAGGGGGCTAGTTCTTCAACAGTGACAGTCCAATTAGCAGCAATTTCTAACTTCCACAATGGATTTGATGGCCACTCACTAGCCTCTCCTAAACTATGTAAAGCCTTTTTGTGCAGCCCAATTCTTCTTAAAGCTAACTTTAAAGACCCCACTCCACCACGGGATCTCAATCCGGTACTGCAGTCCTTGATTCTACTACACTTCGAGTCTGCCCATGATTGTGACATGAAATTGTTGTCTTGGAAGACTATTTTTAGCCAGACGAATTTCAGAAATTCATGCAGTGTTGGTGAAACCTCTATAACTAATTTTTCATAAGGACAGATTACCTTTATGAACTAATGCATCCGTTGTGCCCAAGGTGGTATCCCAAGTTGGCATCAATCAATGTATTAATCTACCAGTATTCTTTCCCAATTACTCTAAAAAAGGAGAATATTTACTACGTTTGCTACATGTTCATAGACAATTATGGTTTTATCTTCATATGACAAATGATATCAGAAAAACTGATCAACTGTTTGTTTTATATGCTGGATTGAAGTTGTGCACACCTGTTTCTAAAGTCACTTTGGCTAAAAGGCTTACTGACTGTATCTCCTTTAAATATAACAAGACAGGAATGGCCTTGCCATACAAGCTATGGGCTCATTCTACCAGAGCTGTAGCTACCTCCCTCTTCAGTGTTCCACTCGATGACTTTTATGGATGACATCTGCTCAGCAGCAACTTGGGCTTCCCCTCACACCTTTATCTCATATTATAAGCTGGATCTGGTGTCAAGGGGTAGAGCATCTTTTGGCTCAATGGTGCTTAGAAATATCCTTCCTTGAATCCACCTAGGCTTCTATGTAACTGGGGACTTTGCTCCATCAGTCGAGGACGGAATGAAAATTGACATCAGATAAAGGTATGTACTCACCATAATGTTCCATCTGTGTTGTCAATTTTCATTCCTCATCGACTCCCCTCCCACCGAACTCCAACCTTTTTAGGTTTCTTCTAGGAGAGTGAGAGGATATAACAATTGGGTTGCATCTTTATGCCTTTATCATCTCCAGAAATGACACTGCCCCTTCCTCTCTAAGATTCTCTATCTTTTTTTCGTCATCCAAATTGGACAAGTATATGTATAAACTGTAAGAGTATGTTTTTCCTAGTAATTGCAAATAAGATCTGAGGTAATGTGGAGGATACATTATGGATAAGGAAGTAGCTTGAGACCTTTGGATTGCCACGAGCTTTAACAAGTGGTGGAGTCAGATCCAATGTCTCGGACCTGAACCCATCAGTCAAGGAGGAATGAAAATCGACAACACAGATAGAACGTTATGGTGAGTACATAAAACTTTTTTTAATCTGGCCTTTAAGGCCTAGTGTGCATTTATGCGAAGTAAACTGGAATACTTTACTGTGTTTTACGTGAAACAAACTTTAAATGAGTCAGTGTGGCTATTTTTAAATTACATTCAGACATTTTTTGTGTATGGAGCCAAAAAAGTGAATGTAGTTTCTAGATATGGGTGCCGCCTGCAGATGAAAATGAGTGATGCTGCTATCTGCTCAAGTTAGAAAGCCATTACTTAGGATATGAAGGACTAATGTTTATTTTTCTGAAGTAAGTGGGAATACTCTACTGTGGCTACTCTGTACTTACTTGAAATACATCACTGGCCCATTATTTTTTAACCAAACTACTGGGATCAAGTTAAAAAGTAATTAATCTGGTTTTACAGGACTAGTTTGCATTTCTGTAAATCAAGCTGCAATAATTTATTGTGGTCATTTTCTTAAATTACATTCAGAAAACTAAGGTGCATACAATCAGTAAACTGGCTGTAATTTATGAGTATGTATAAATGTATAAAATGATTTATCCCTGCTGTTTGTTCACAATATCTTCACAGTGAAGCATACACACGTGTATGTGTGGCTATCTACTGAGGTACGGGTAAGGGGCATGCTGTGTAAATGTACAACAGCAACAACTTTAAATATATGACTACTGTCATTTACTCTTTCACTTTAATTCCATTTTAATTCAAAAAGGGTACAGAGAATGTGACTATCTTTTAATGGGGTGTATGGAGGCATGTTCTATTTCCAGATATGATTTATGTGTCCTGCAAGTATTTTTCTCATTTTACTGAAAACTACAGTTTTGTCAGCTTTGAACATCAAGCCTTGGACACAACTTATTTCTTCCTTGAAAGAAAAAAAAGACAGATTTTCTTTCCTAACTCTATTTCTGTTCACAGCAGCAATGCATCAAAAGGTTGGAAAAGGTTCTAAAATGTACCTCAGAGTACCTAGAACTCTAGCTTAATTAAATTACAGTACAATGTTGGCTAGTTAGGCTGTACTGAAAGGATGAAAGAAAAAGCTGAAGAGCAAGACAACATAAAAAAAAACAAGTAATCTGGTCACGAAAGCCAGGATGGGGGGGGGGGGGGGTGAGAAACTAGTGAGCAGTGGTTGTGAGAGTAGACATTTGCTTGTAGTGTTACTATTTTGCAACAATTCACACTCATATATTTCATTCTAAGGGCCTGACTCGAACAACAGTACTGTCACTTCTCCAGTTCTGTGCAAGTTTATACCTCAAGGAAAATATTTTGCAATTTTACAACTTTAGATAATGAAATTAAGTCTAAAGCTAGGCATTCTAAAATATGGGAGAAACACCAGAGTTACGAGCCTAATTTTCCTTTTGGTAACTGCAACTTTATGACAGCTAACTTTCAGTATACTAATTTGAAGCTTGGAAAATAACCCTTCATGAGTACATATCACTTGCAAATGCTAGCTAGGAAACACTGTTTTTTTATTCTGACAGTTAAGCACTCCAATGTAAAACAGAGGCAACACTTAATATAATGCCATGAAGTACTTTTCTGATTACTTTCATTTATACTTCTTTGATTTTGCTGACAATAAATCTTTAACCAGAAATATATCTACTTCTAGTGTTAGAAAACATTTGGCAGTAAAATACATGTCTTTGTGATTCTGAAGAAGACAAACTAAAATGAAAGGTGAAGTTTTCAGAAAAAGTTATGTCTTACCTCAGGAGAAAGTGCTTACCTTCAACCAGAAAAGCAGTCAATTAATTTCAGGTTTTGATGACACTCTTAACACTGGACCACATCAGAGTACATTTGTAAGGTTCTGATTTTGAAAGTAGCAATAGTTTGCAACTATTCAGAACACAGAAAAGCATCTGACTTTGATGCTACCTAACAGAAATAAAGCCCTAATGGTTTGATAAGCGATGATTATTTAATATTAGCATACCACCTGCTAACAATTAATTTTGGGCCTGATGTCTTCAAACTTTTAACCAACTTATGTGTATCAGACATGCCGAAGGTTTACTATCAAGACCTACTGGATGAACTAAATGTACAGTTCTAGTTATCAGCTTTTCCAAGATCTCATTGTTACTTACTCTTAACTTACTGTAAAAAGCCAGGTCAGTCATTACAGCATTGCTAATACATAGCAAATACATTTAACTGATAACTTTATTAAGCAGTAAATAATGACTCGTTGGCATTTTGTAAATCTTAAAAAATATGCTGCAGTGTTCACGCCTACAGGAATGTGAACGTGGAAAAAATGAAACACTTGCTAAAGAGGTGCTAAAATAAGACATAAGCCACATTACATCATAACCTGAAAGTTTAAACTTAAGTAAACAAAATTTCAAACCCTGTAAGCAAGATCTCATGAAAGTTCAAAAGTTTGCAAGGCAGTTCATTTACAGGTAACAAGAATCACAGTTTTACTGACATAGATGACACAAACCTGCTGTAAATGTCCATGGATAAACCATGCCAGGCAGTGCATGTTTTGATAACACACACACACAGACAGACACGCACACACACACACACACACACACACACACACACACACACACACGCACGCACGCACGCACACACACACACACACACACACACACACACACACACACACACACACACACACACACACACACACACACACACACACACACACACACACCTCCTGATAGCTGCCACTGTCTTCTTGTACTAAGTTTTACATGCAGCCAAAGGGAAGACATTTAACTCCATGGGTTCTTCTACACTGACATGATAGCTTGTCAAAAAATGACATACTACTAGATTTTCTAATTTAAAAAATAGAGAAGTTCAAAGATTAATATTATGCTAACTGCCCTTGTAGGCCATTTTAAGCCTAGCCAATTACCACACGACAATCAAACCCTGCACCTTGTGTCTGTAAGGTAACTACCTTAACCGTTATGGTAATAACCTCTTACTCCCTGGAACTCTGGACTGTGCAAATATGTCTG
Organism: Protopterus annectens; assembly: GCF_019279795.1. Lineage (NCBI taxonomy): Eukaryota > Metazoa > Chordata > Ceratodontiformes > Protopteridae > Protopterus > Protopterus annectens. The sequence goes on along the minus strand of NC_056745.1, from coordinate 84,157,401 downwards.
GGCTCTTGAAAATACCCCATGTAGAGCTTAAAGATGTTAGCCTACTTGTTGCTGTTGAGTTACTACAAAGCAGTAAACCAGCTTAGAAATTTTAGATGTAGATAGAGTTGTAAAAATGCCCACCAGGAAGGGGAGCAAGGACTCTAACTTTCTCTTAACTGCCTTTGTTGTAAAAAATTGCAGTCAGTCAACAGCTGGTTCATCCTTAAATAAAGCAGCCTCTTATAAAAAAAACGCAGTGATTGGGATCAAGAGTTCACTGTTCCTTTTGGCAAATCTAATTTTGCCAAGTTCTTTTCAAGTTTTTGTGCAAATCTTGAAATTTCACACACATTTGAAGCAGATAGGCTAATGCTACACAGCATTTCAGACTTATTTCAGAGATGTTGCCAAGTTCATTTGCACCTAAATTTGTTGTTTCTGGAAACACACTAGGAGGTACAAATTTTGCATTTTAAGACAGTTATGGCAGATAGCTTAACCATCTGTATTTTGCACTTGAAATGCAGAACTCTGTAAAGTTTGGTATTCTTATAGTGATAAGAATAAGTTAGTCCTCGAGTCCATTTATCATTGCAAAAAGTGCTGCTGTCTCTCAATGACCAATTTCCTACACTGGTTCTTTGTTTGGGAACATTCTGTGCAAAGTTTACAAGTTGTAGTGGTGGATGTGGCAGAAAAAATCCTCATGTCCCACAATGCCCACATCCACTTCCACTCATTACTCTGCACCTACGCAGTCTGCTTCTTGTGCATGTCCAAAATATGATCGATACTAGAGCTTGCCAAATCCACTGACACGGACCAATGTTCAACAAGCTGTGCAAAGCCCAAGTCTGACCATTTCTGGACATGGTTAAGCATTCATTGCATCTACGGTATCTTTTTATGAATATCACTGACACTTTCTTCACTTCTAACACGCACAGCAGGTATAGTGACTACACTGTTTACAGAGTAGAACTAAATGCCAAAGAACCAAGTTAAGAGAGGTAGCAGTACAATTATGATTGCTTTACTCTTGCTTTAAGTAGATTTTAATATATTTTTTTACAGTTGCTCACTAGCATGACAAAGAGATTGATAACAAAAGAAGTACACTAGGTTGGGACAGGTTGAAGAACAAAATGTGCTGCCTTCTGCATTTTTTTTATTTTTTGTAATTTTTCATTCATTGTAGGACTGCAGCAAGTGAACAGACAACATAACTTACCAGAAAAGTCAAAGCCTCTGTCATGGAAAACATATTTGACTGGATTCTTGCTGGTGCACTGACAATACTGCTGTGCGTAACATTATGTCACACACCGGAAGTGGCTGCCTGTTGATAATTTCAGAATGACAACAGGGTAAGCCAAGCAAAATCCACAAAGCTCGTTACCTTTTCCCAGAAAAGTCAGGAAATTATATGCAAAAGCATTCAACTACACTCTTAGTAATATGGACTGGATTCTCCTGTCCATCCTTTCCTTGGACTCTGCAGATGAATATCTGATTTCCATCGTCAGCAAAGTAGACACTTCAAGATAGTGTAATGCCAAATACAAATCCTTTAATGGAGTCACACCAAAGCAATATCACAAAACATAACTACTGTTTCAGAATGTCTTTAGAGAGGCTGAGAATCAAATCAATATTTTATTACCACAAGGGAAAATATGAAAATGTATTGACAATCAAAGCAGTACTACTCTACAGCAACACTGGTCAGGCTATGCACCTACTATACCCTGGAAGAACAGACCAACCCAGTCCTTTTCTTCTCTGCAGTTCTACTAGAACAGTTGAACAACTCTGTGTCTAGTTTGATGAAAATATACTTGCAGCATACTCTCCATTTTCACTATAACTGCTCAATCTAGCACACCAGCTGTACACCCACTTTTCAAATTATCCAAATTAGCACTGTTACAACATACTTGCTGAAGCTTAAGCCATTACAGGCTGATTTCTTTTCACTCATTGTTTTAAAGATAGCCACCTCATCTCTCTTCCTTCCTCATCAAGACTCAGATATCATCATCATCATCATCATCAATGCCCCATCCCCCTTTTCCCATTTTCTACATGGGGTTGGAGTGTTGTATCAACTGTCACCATCTTTCTCAATTCAATGCCACACTCTTACTATCTTTGATGGTCATATGCCTGGCTGTCACAGGTCTCTTCTCATGTAATCCATCCATTTCATTGCTAGATGCCCTGTTTTCCTCATGCCTTCTTCCTGCCACTCCCAAATTTTCTTCATCAGACTGTCTTCTTTCCTGCACATGTGCAAAGTCACCAAAATCTCTTCTCTTTTACCATCTCTGCAACTGGAGTTACTTGGTGTCTGGTCTGATGTCCTCATGTCTTTGTTTATCCCATAGTGTGCATCCTACCACCTGCCTCAGGCACTTCATTCCCTTTACTGCTGAGGTTTCTGTACCATCACACAGTAGCATTGGTGGTACCATTCCTTTGTACATCTTACTTTACATCTTCTTTGATATTTTTCTAACACACACAACCTCTGACACTCTGTGCCAGTTGGCTGTAGCCCCTCCGAGTCTAGCTTTGAACTCCTCATTCAGACTTCCCTTCTTCTCAGCCACCCCTTCCACAGTTATCCCTTCTGTCTCAGTTTTCAGAATCTTCTGATTGCCCACATTTGTTGCCACAACAACCATCTTATCTGCATTCAGTTTCAGCCTATGTGCCTTCAGATTTGCATTCAATTCCCCCATCATTTGATGAAGCTCTTGTCTGGCATCTGCTTGTAATGCCACATCATCTTCATACAGCAACTTTGGTGGTTGGTTCCCTCTAACTTGTTTGCTAACTTAGTCCATAACCTGAATGAATAGCAGTGGGCTCAGAGTTGAACTGTGATGCATACCCACTGCCACTGGGAACCCCTCTATGAGTCCAAACACTGTTCATACTTGTGTCACTGGGTACTTGTATATAACCTGAATTAATTACTTCAGTGTTTCTGGGATATCCAATGATTGCAGGACTGCCCAAAATCAACTTTCTTGGGACCTTGCCATACGCTTTCTATAAGTCATGGAATGTTCAAATGGACTCTTTCATCATCTCTAGCTTTGTCACAACTGTCTCACTGCAAACATTGGGTCAGTTATACTACATCCTGATGTAAATCCGGACTACTCATGTACCATCTTACTTTGTACTACTGTGCGTATTCATTTATCAGTCACCCTTTCCAGCACTTTCATGCAGTGTTCAAGAGTTTGCTACCTCTATACTGTCCACAGCAGTGAATGTCCCCTTTGTTCTTGTACACTGGTACTAATATGCTTGTTCTCCAGTTATATGGGATACGCCTTTCTCTCCACACTTCTATGAGTACCCTCTGGAGCCATTTCTCCCCTATCTCACCCAGCATCATTATCATATCTGCTGCGACCTCATCTGAGCCTACTGCTTTCCCTGACTTCATTTGTCTTAGTGCTGTTCTTGCTTTTGTTCTTCTTTCATTGTAAGCCATGTCTGGGGCAGTTCAGCTTCTGTGGGGTTTTCTGCATCCAGAAGCTGCCTGAATGATTCATTCCAGTTCCATCTTTCTTTGACGTCTTGTGTTGCTGGTGGCTGATGATTATTTTCTTTACCTTTGCATTTCAACCTGGAATAATTCCTTTGCGCCATCTACTGAGTTACTTTCCAGAAGCTGGTAGCGTGCCTCTGTTGCTTTCTTTGCTATTGTTACTGCTCTCTCAGCCTCTTTGTTAGCCAATCAGTATTTCCTATTAGCCTGGACCACCTTCTCCTGTCTCCCACTTATTCCTGCTATACTTCTTTCTTTTGGTGACTTCCTAGACTTCTGCATTCCACCACCAGCTTTCCTTATGTACCTTATTTGCATATCTGTCTCGGCCGCATATCTGTTCTGTAGTCCTCACACATGCTGTTTTGAGGCGCTGCTATTCTTCAACTCCAACTATTTCCTCTTCTTCCTGAGGTGCTACATCCCTGAGTAATTCCTTGAACTGTCGTGCTTTCACCTCAGTAAACTTCCAGGTATGCAATGATGTTCACTGGGAAGGGAGATGAGGATGAACCTCATGATTTTGTTTTTGGTGACTTGTAGTATGGGGGTTTTGTGGTAAAAGTAGGGCATTTAATGGTAGACAATATTCTAATCTTAGCAAAATAATATTGTAGTTTGCTAGGACCTCCAAATGTCATTCTACATGGCCTAATATCAGTGGCGTAGCTAGAGTTTGTGCCGCCCAAGGCTGTCTGAGTTTGCCGCCCTTCCCACCTCACAAAATCATGGTCGAATCAGGCACCCCATACACAGTCCTCCCTCCTGCAGAAATTCCAGTGTCCCATTACTTGGTTATTTTGCCCCATTTACCATAACACTGTAATGTGCATACTGCTTTACTTCTACAATGATTATCTGAATTTCATTTACAACTTTTATTTTAGTGTTTTACAGCACAAACACTAATAGACATCTGCTATACAAGGCAATACAGTCTCACAATGAAAATAGACTTAGCATTAAAACATCTCTGTCCTTGAAACTCACATTCATTGAAACAGCACTGAAACACACATTCAAAGAAAATGCATCTGGCCAGTGGAGGATAAAGATTACCGTTGGGCTTTTTTCAAATCATTGGCCCCTTGCACATGAAACATACATGTGTTCTTGATACACCTTCCTGATTGTATTAAATTATATTACTTGTATAATACAGCACACTTGTTAGAGCGTGTTTTTAATTTATTGTTTTGACCATTTTTCCAGTAAGCAATGAAACAAAATGCATGAACCAATAATGACAAAACTGCCCAATTCAGAAAATGTCCATTATAAAAGTCTACTCAAACTTCTACAATCCAACAGTATCAGTAAATATGCACAATCTCTGCAGAAGTAAAAGTCATCTAAATAATTCCACATTAAAGTGATCTGTAACTAATGAAGAGGTTGATGATAGCAAACAACTTTATATTTCATTGTTTCATCTACAAATAAAGTGCCTGTTGCCCTTGAGGAATAAATTGCCTATGTTACATAAAAAAATGATAAACTAGTAACACTGCAATAGGGAATGGATGACAAACTGATAACAGGTTCATAGTTACTGGGTATCTCTGCCAAAGAAGACATTCTCAGGACTGCAGCATCCACCCCCTTTAAAAGTACAACACGGTACAGTATCAGCAGTCCATCTACATAATTTGGGAGTAGAACCCACAGCCTTCTGCATCAAAAGCAAGTATTCTACCTGTTGTGCTACTAACACCAAAAACAGACTTGAGATAAGCAGCACTAAACTTCTCTCCCCCTGAAGAACTAAGCAGCACAAGAAATCTGGAAAAAGCCAAAATTTATTGGGGGGGGGGGGCAAAGGCCCAAAACCAGGGACACATTTTAAACATTGCTTGTATAATCTTACAAAAGTTGCTAGAATAAAATGTATTACCATGTGTTTCTTGAAAGATAGGAACGCAAACTTAAATGGCTATCATTATTTAGTGAATTCAAATCTCACTGATTTGCCAGAAAACCACAAATTTTAAGAGGAAGAGACCAAAAGTATGAGCCAAACATTCCAGACATTCTGTAAAACTTTGGACAATTGAGAACTATGGACTTAACTCCTTGAATCTCAAGTGGTGGTGGTATGGGTAGTGAATTTAGGCTTTTGCTCCTTGTACCTAAGGTACAGGGTTTGAGTCTGAATAACCCTAACCACCAGTTATACCTAACTGGGGCAATTTCACACACACACACACACACACACACACACACACACACACACACTCGCACACTCACATACACACACTCGCACACACACACACACACACACACACACACACACACACACACACACACACACACACACACACACACACACACACACACACACAATCACACACTCACACACCTACCAGCAGACTGCTGTTAAGTAAAAGTAATCTCCAGAATTCAAAGTATTCTCTTGCACATATGAAAAGTAAAAGAAAGCTCCTCTTGCACATAAAACACACACACCAGCTTAACAGAATTAAGTACTACAGAAATAAGAAAAGGAAAAGTAATCTTAATCAATTTCTGTCATACATAAGACATTTAAAAATGAGCACACTTTTTTTGGCTTACCTGGAGCTGGAGTAAATAAAGTAATAATGAATGGCTTGGCATTCTGAGAGGCTGTCTTGTCTGCCTCATGAAGCTGACGCCATCATGCACGTCCTGCACGTGAAGAGGTCAGGAACAAAATTCGTCAAAAAAAAAAACCCGGGAAATTCAGAAATTAAAGGGACCACTCAGGAATTCGTGGCACCCCAATATTTTGCCCTCAAAAATGGTATATATTGAGGAATTTGTTACGGTTGGGAGGCATGTTCTTTACAATACATCAACATTCCATATTTACAAAGTGACATAGCTTAAACTGTTGATGATAGACCTAACACATCTCTACCTAACATAACTGAAAACAGCTCTGAAGTACTCCCTGGCAGTGCTGCTGTTGCTTACTCAGATACCATCACTTTCAGTTAAGACTCTCTGCCAGTAGAAATTATCTGCACATACTACTGAGTGGTTCAGCAACTGCCATGAATGCAGCTCTCAGGTTATGAAATGGAATAACCCCCCCCCCACCACCACCACCACCACCACCAGTTTCTCTGGATGATCTACAGGCCTCTCTGTTCCTATCCCCTGACACTTTTAGTTTTTGTAAACAGCATGTGCAAATTCTGTTGTGCTGACACTTCTCCCAGTACACTGATGACTTAATTCTGCTTTACTCAGCCTCTACTACTGATATGTCAAGTATACAATCAATGCTTTAGCATGGATTAAACTGCTAAACCCAACTCTCCAGTTTAGGTCTATTCTTAAACATCATCTCAACAAAATGCATGCTGTTTGTGAATATACTAGCCTCTTTTCAACTGCATCTTAGTGGCTTGTTATACTCAGGGACCACTTATCCACTGAAGTTTCTTGGGTCATACAGGACAATAGGGGTGGACTGGGACTAGAATTAGATTCCGGTACTATCAGAACTACTGCCCACTTTCAACACCTACTAGTATCTGGTTGACCATGCAATGATATTATTAGAAAAACATCGCAAACAGCTCCCAAAACTCACAGCTCACTATGGATTCAGACTTCTACTATCTGGTTGACCCTGCCAGCCTACAAGCTCAGGATATCAGAAAGATAATTTATATAGGAGACTGCATCAAGATTTAACAAGTATCTGGTTAATACTGCCGGGAAATAGTTAAATAAAAACAAATATAGAAAGTTATCTGGTTGACCCTGCCAGGGAAAAAATGTAGAAAGCATCTGGTTGACCCTGCCAGGAAAAAAAAAAATGAGAACCTACCTTAAAGTCTCAACACTAATCTCCGATCGCATTGCTGATTTTTCCTTCTGTTCACTCATCTCTTGTCTCTCCACTCTCAAGCTCTCTCCCTCACAACTAAAGCACAGGAACACAACGTGAGAGCAACAGGACTAATCAGCAGCTATGTCACATACTCAGATTAGGTGACAGGCTGCTGACTTCACAGCCCCATCAGCTTCCTGTTTCTTGAGGTTAAAACCGCAATGACTTCTGTGCATCTTCATTGAGAATTGTGGCTTTCCCAATCCGGATTAAAAACATATATATTTTTTTCAAGCTGAACACGCATCCTGCTCCAAGTTCTGCATAGAGAATATCATTTGACTTTACACACTAGCTTGCATTTCGAACTACTACTAGTGTGTAAAGTTTAAAAATTTAACTTTTTTTCTTTTCCTTTCTTTTTTTTTTTTTTTTTGGGGAAAGGTGGAGGGCTGCATCCCATCAGTCCGATACCATTTTGGGGATACTGACTTAAATAAAATGCATTTTTTACACAAACAGTTTCGAAAAGCACCTGACCTTCTGGCATTTGCCAGAAGTGCCAGATGCCCAGTCCGCCCCTGCTGGGCAATGAATTCAGGTTTGACTTCTATATCAAGACTGTCATTACAAATAGCAATTGGGAGGCAAGGTACATGACACATGGTCAGGGATTTTACCAGCATTACCAAAACAGCTGCAGTCTATGCCTTTCTGCTGCCCAGCCACCACAGAGAGTTGAAACTGATAGTTTCATCCCATAGTCTTAGCCAATGTCCATCTGCCTGCTGTAACTCTAGCCAAGTCATTTACCCAGACAGTGCTCCCAGAATACAGCCATACATGTATCTAGCTATCTAGCAGTGATGCAACAGGCAACACACTCACCTTTGGTTCAGAGGGCTGTCAGTTCTATTCCCACATCAGGTAGATGGACTGGTAACACTGCAGTGCAGCATAAAGGGAGATGCTACACTGCTGAGTGTGTTGTCCTTTGGATGAAATGTTAAACTGAGGTCCCATCTGCTTGAGTTGGTGACAGCTCAGGTGGATGTAAAAATACCTATCGAAGAGAGTAGGGGAAGTTTCCAAATTCCCTTGCCAAGTTTTCCCTAGTGGTGTAAATACCACCTTGGGTCTCCCCTGGAAAGAGGCCACTAGCCTAGTAGGACTAACTTGGCCAACAAAGGACAGATAAGTAAAAAGTAAATATATATGACTATATAACGAATGGCTGAAATTTTAATGACTGGGACTAAAAATATCGATCAAAACACATTGAACATTCATTATAACTGCAGTGCACCAGCGAGACATACAAATACATCAAAAAAGAAAAAAAAAGTTTTTTGCTTTATTGCCTGTAACCCTACAGTTACGCAGTCTAATCCTCTGTAATGCTGGCACCAAGTGACGTAGTAGTGTGCAGCACGCAGCACACTGGTCAGAGATATGCAGCATGCAACACACAGGTCAGAGATATGCAGCATACAACACACAGGTCAGAGATATGCAGCATGCAACACACTGGTCAGAGATGTGCAGCATGCAACACAGGTCAGAGATATGCAGCATGCAACACACTGGTCAGAGATATGCAGCATGCAACACACTGGTCAGAGATATGCAGCATGCAACACACTGATCAGAGATGTGCAGCACACAGCACACTGGCCAGCAATATGCAGCATGCAACACACTGGTCAGAGATATGCAGCATGCAACACACAGGTCAGAGATATGCAGCACACTGGTCAGCGATGTACAGCATGCAGCACACTGGTCAGAGATATGCAGCTTGCAACACACAGGTCAGAGATGTGCAGCATGCAACACACTGGTCAGAGATATGCAGCATGCAACACACAGGTCAGAGATATGCAGCATGCAACACACAGGTCAGAGATGTGCAGATTGCAACACACTGGTCAGAGATGTGCAGCATACAACACATTGGTCAGAGATGTGCAGCATACAACACACTGGTCAGAGATGTGCAGCATGCAACACACAGGTCAGAGATATGCAGCATGCAACACACAGGTCAGAGATATGCAGCATGCAACACACAGGTCAGAGATATGCAGCACGCAGCACACTGGTCAGCGATGTACAGCATGCAGCACACTGGTCAGAGATATGCAGCTTGCAGCACACTGGTCAGAGATATGCAGCTTGCAGCACACAGGTCAGAGATGTGCAGCATGCAACACACTGGTCAGAGATGTGCAGCATGCAACACACTGGTCAGAGATGTGCAGCATGCAACACACAGGTCAGAGATATGCAGCATGCAACACACAGGTCAGAGATATGCAGCACGCAGCACACTGGTCAGCGATGTACAGCATGCAGCACACTGGTCAGCGATGTACAGCATGCAGCACACAGGTCAGAGATATGCAGCATGCAACACACAGGTCAGAGATGTGCAGATTGCAACACACTGGTCAGAGATGTGCAGCATACAACACACTGGTCAGAGATGTGCAGCATGCAACACACAGGTCAGAGATATGCAGCATGCAACACACAGGTCAGAGATATGCAGCATGCAGCACACTGGACAGCGATGTACAGCATGCAGCACACAGGTCAGAGATGTGCAGCATGCAACACTGGTCAGAGATGTGCACTGCACTCTGCTAAGCTGTATTCATATGGTAACCATCGTTAAACTTGTGCAAGGATTCTCAACTGCAATGGCGAAAACACTGCATGTGTGAGCACACACATGCATCGGGTCAGTATGGCTGCCTATCTGGTAGCCTGCAGTGATCAGCTCCCACTCACATGCAATGCATGGGATGAGAGCTGATGATCAGCAGGCACTGGAAGAAAAATGTCTAGGAAAAAAAGAACAACAGTGTCTCTTAGTCAGTAACTGGACTTGTAACTGTGAGGTTACAACCTAGCTAGCCAATTTTCCCTCTTCTTTTTCCACTCTACACAGCTGCCCTTATAATGAACTTCCATATCATAACTTATCCTACTCTATCAGTTCCTTCACTATCTTTCATTACTGGGGGCCGTCAGCAGTATACCCACATTCCTGATCTTGCCATTTTCAGAACCCTACAACTCCTAAATCTTCCTCTCCCTGTTCCTCCTCTCTGTCACCAAGTTTCTGCCACACTATCTTACTGTCTCCCCAAGTTTCTGCCACACTTTCTTACTATCTCCCCAAGTTTCTGCCACACTTTCTTACTATCTCCCCAAGTTTCTGCCACACTTTCTTACTCATCTCCCCAAGTTTCTGCCACACTTTCTTACTCATCTGCCCAAGTTTCTGCCACACTTTCTTACTCATCTCCCCAAGTTTCTGCCACACTTTCGTACTCATCTCCCCAAGTTTCTGCCACACTTTCTTACTATCTCCCTAAGTTTCTGCCACACTTTCTTACTCATCTCCCCAAGTTTCTGCCACACTTTCTTACTATCTCCCCAAGTTTCTGCCACACTTTCTTACTCATCTCACCAAGTTTCTGCCACACTTTCTTACTCATCTCCCCAAGTTTCTGCCACACTTTCTTACTCATCTCCCCAAGTTTCTGCCACACTTTCGTACTCATCTCCCCAAGTTTCTGCCACACTTTCTTACTATCTCCCCAAGTTTCTGCCACACTTTCTTACTATTTCACCAAGTTTCTGCCACACTTTCTTACTCATCTCCTTCATCTGCCTTTTCTTTCCATTAAGACCTAATAAATGACTGCTTTAAGGTCTGTACACCAAATATTCTCTAGCACCTTGTTAGTGCAATGTGTATTTGGCATCTCATCAACTGTGTGAATCTGTCTAGTTACATCTGATTGCATTTACTATGTCAAACATCAAGTTTACTGTTGATATACTTTTTATTAATCAATATCATAAATGAATACCTTTATACACAGTAGAAACATGCTGCATATTACAGTGCTCAACTTATTTTTCCCTGGATCATACATTATAAATAAGTTACTCAAGATCAAACTTCATTTAATATGTTATAACTATACATGTGAATTTTGCTGGCTCTGACATACTTATGGGTGCCACATGCTCCCGTCTTTTAAATTCCTATGTACACACTCATTTCTCTTTTTGTGGGAAAATAAAGTGGTGTGAAAACTCACCATAACAGTGAGATAGTCAGGTAGAATCACTACAGAACTAGAATTCCTGACTTATGGAAATCAGCTGTAGACTGACATCTGTCCAGCCCAAATCCCATAATTCTGAGAATATACAGGTACATGTTGGAGTACCTCACTACGTGAAGAGGCGAGGCTGAATCTCTGTGAAGAATCGGACACTGGTCTGTATCATCTTGTGCTTTTTTCTACTGGTGAAAAAAGGGGGGGCTAAATCCTATGCATGCATGGAAAAGATGACCTCTCAAGTAAATAAAAAGCTCCTTTTGTGGCACCCTACCCACCAGGTGCAAGCCTTTCACATTTCAAGTAGGAAACCAGAAGGGTGGTATGATAATCTTTATATCATCCTTAGAAGTCTCATTCCTTCCCACTGGAGTACCTAGATGCCAATGACCCGATGACAGAGAAAAGTGGGAAGGGTAGGTAGGAGTTTGTACTGCACCAGCAACCATGCTCATACTGAGTTTGAACACAGCTTGATTACATTCCTCATAAATTCCTGACATATGGGAAAGACTCCCACAGCTGAATCATGAATAGTGAAGAGTATTATAAAGGCTGGTTGCTTTAGATACCCTACATTACAGCCCATGCAGAACAACTGCCCCAATCCGACTTTGCCTCTGGAATACATATCCAAACTATAATTATTTGTAAATGCAAGGGCTTATGACTAGATGGCTATCTCAATAATAGTATGGGCCAAAACATGCCTTAAGGTCGCCACCAGATTACCCTAGTGGGGTGTACTATAACTGGATCATGCAAAATCTGCAGAAAATAATACAGTGAGACAAGCACTTAGAGAAAATGTGCTTAGACACTAGCTTACCCTCCTTACTTTGGGTACAAGCCACAAATAACTGGACTATCTGTCTTATGCCCATGGTCCTGTCCAAATAGTATCTCAAATGAGTAAGATATCCACAATGTGTATGCTCCCTCCCCCAAATTTAGGGTTAGGAAAGAACAATGTGAACTACTACAATGACTTAAAGACAATCCTGACATCATCTTAGGCATAAAATGTCAGATGTGCTTTGAGGCTTACCTGCCCCTTTGAAAGACCATAAATGATTCTTTACACATCAGGGTTCATAACTTTGAAATCTGTATGGCTGATGTGACAGCAACTAGAAAAATGGCCTGTCGTGATAAAAACTTAGAGTGATACTTATACTGACAGTTTGAACGACTCTAGGATCAGCTGAGAGATGAGAAAACTAAGGTCTCAAAGTTAAGGGACCTTTTTCATTGATGGCCTGAGATGAACTACTCCTTTTAAAAACAGCTTAATTACTGCCCATGGTGCTTGCTACAAAATGCAAGGAGAGGTTGTTGTAACATGCACTTTGAAGAGTAGAACATTTCTTTTCAAAAGATATCTGGAAGGTCAGAAACAAACAGGGGTACACCTGCTTCTAATGGATCCCTGTTTCTCTTTTTAACAAAATAGAAAAACCCTCCAATTTTTAAGATATGACATTCTTGTACTAGGTTTATTTAGTTTTTTTTTTAACCTAGCACATCGCAATGAAAAAAAGTGTCTGAGACAAATAAAAGTTAGATCTTCTACACCATCATCATGAGACCTTGCAGACTGGGGTGGACATGGGTTCTGGATTTGTGTGTGACCATGTCTAACCAAAATAATGCAGCTCCTTAGTCAGCTGCACCACCATGGTAAATCACTTTTGAGGTTAATACAATATTATCATGCTTAGTGCTTCCATATAAACTTCTTACACCATCCCCCAAGATTAACAGTATGGGGGGAAAAGGCACACAGGAAATAATTCCATCAATGGAAAAAAAGTATGTGTACTCAGAGACTTGTTTCATAGAAGTCATGTACAATACTGGCTACTTGGTGAACTGCTGGGGAGGCAGCCAGATCAAAGTCCAGAATCCCCTCATGGCTGTCAGTTGTCAGAAATCCTGTGTGCATACACACGTTGTGTGGTTTTCCATCTGCAGTTTCCCAAAATATTTTCCTCAGATCATCCTCAATACTGTTGCATTGTGAAGGTACATACATTAGTTTGAGTCCCACCATTTGCGGTGCTGTTCTGTAAAACAGGACATAATTTCATGCTTCCTTGCTCATTTATGCCCCACATCATGAAGTTGTCTGTGATGAGCAGGAGGAAGGCAGTCAGGAGGGCTGCCAGAATGTCTTCTAAACTGCTACATATGACAACATTTCTATATGAGCACCCCAATAAAAGTCTAAGTTATCAGTAGTCAGCAACTGAATCTGCTTGGATTGAGAAAATAGCCTGTTTACTTCTGTGAACTTGTTTTCCCTCACCAAACAACTCCTTCTGAATACATTTTTAAGCCAGGGGAACCTTGTCCAAAGGTTGCAAATGCCAGTTTCAGTAGAGCAAGAGGAACCAGTGGATTTTCCTCTGATGCAGCTTGGCTAGCGGAAACCTGGAAACCATTAAGATCTTGTAGTCTGAGGCCCTGGGGAAGTTTCTGGCTGTCAAGGTCCCTGCTCACCCCCAGTGAAATAATCTGTCCAGGAATAAGGCCCTCTCTTTCAGGAGGTATCCCCCGCAGTGTTCCATGTTGACAGCTGACACCAGGAAGGATTTTGTCTTGTTTGGATTAAGACTTAACTTGGGTAGCTTCAGTGAGAATACCAACTTTTTGAGGCAATTTGTTCTCAGGTTGTCTGGCGCATCTTGTTCTGTTTAGGTCAAAAGAAGACAATTTAGCAAAACAGGGGTAAATGTGCACATCCTTCTTTGCCACAAAGGTTACAACATGTGCTAGGTAGGCTGGGAGCGAACATCTTGCATACAGTCATGAGCCCAAGGGACAAGAAAATAAACTGGTAGTGAAAGAGCACAGCCTTGAAAATTAGAAATTATGTGGGGTCCTCAGGACTTGGGGCATGAAGGAATGTACCTTTCTATTCCAAAATTATTATAAAAGCTCCCAACATATGTAATGGAAGCAGTAACTGGACAGTAAGCATCTTGACTATAGGTGTCTATAGGAAAAGACTAAGCTTGGAGAGATCCAAAATCATCTCAAACTCCCATCCTTCTTGGCTGCCAGAATCAACAGAGTAAAAACTTGAGCCTTCTTCCCTTGGGACTTCATCTACTGTCCTCTTACTACAAAAGCTGGCAGGGAAGAGGAAGTGCAAACTGAAGCTGTTCCTGTAGAACAGGAATGTAGTCATTACCATAAAGGTTGTTGCCATCTTTAATGATGTTCATCACTCATCTGATCAATACTGTTCTCAGTCAAGCCTTTTGTTATTGGTTTGGTTCCTCCACACCCCCAAAGCAGTGATAGAAGGAGGGAAGGAGGGCGGGGAAAGGAGGTGGAAGTAAATGTATCAGTCAGGTCCTGTTAATGGTTATTTTGTTGAGGTGGAAGGGGAGATGGCAAGGTTGTGGCTGCACACAGGAAATGGCTGAACAACCTTCTGCTGGTTTTCCTTCTTTACCTTCTTCTCTTCCTGTCGTAATTATGGTTTTCAGTGCTTTCATAGTTTTAGCCTGCTGGCCTTTATGCTTGTGTTTGTAAAAGTGCACAGTTTTGGAAGGGTAACTCCGGCTGTAATTGGGAACAGGAGGATATAAAAGCTGCTTTACTGTCTGTAACACTATCCCCTTCTTCACCAGCTTCTTGAAAATATCCTGTGAAGGTTTACCAAACAAGAAGCCGTTATCCAAAGGAACACTCCACAATTCCTCCTGTAACATCTTCCAGTAGTACCTGCATCATGATTCAGGCATGGCACTTATCTCTGACCCTGTGCTCTGGAAACCATGCATCATCATAGCTGTAGTGGATCATATAGTTTCATACCTTCTGGGTCAGATGAACAAATTTTATGACTTGTGACTTCACTGACTCATCCTGGACTTCTGTGCATAAGTCCACTATTTGTCTTGGGACTTCCCCTGGTACCTGATCAAATGTATCTGGCTCTAAATGGTAAAATGAAAATGTTTCCACATTATTACTGATTCTATCCAGGACTACACAGTCCCTAATAATATGGAGTATGATGAGTCCTGGGAATGACCTGAAGCTTTTAGTGGCATTTAAGGAGATAACAGCACTGGTTTACCACTGGGTTTCTGTAAAGGTACTGGCAGGCCTACTGGACTTCCTCAGGTTTCTTAGGAATAGAAGGCTAAAAGTCTGGTTCCAAAAATATCGACAAGAAGGTATTCCTGTATGCATTAAACACTTGAGGGTCTGCCATGTGTTTTGGTTCCTTCAGGCTCAAGACATCCAAATACAACTTAATAGCACTGAACATTCCATTCATCTCCTAAAAGTGTTGTCTCATCCCAGTGAGGGTTTCACCAAATGACACATCTTCTGGTGGACAGATGAAATAAACAGTCTTCTCAACATCTGAGTAGGACTGACATCTCATTTGCATACACCCCTCTCAACTTCTTTGCTCAAGAACTGTGGACAAAGCCAAAAATAAAGGGGGAGACAGAAGCTCACAATTACGGACATTTTTAAATATTACTCAATTCACTTAAACTGTTAATAGAACAGGATTTAATCAACATAGATTTTTGGAATAATAAGTGTGAAACTAATTCTGGGATTATTGACTGTAAACCTCAGTGATTTACCAGAAAAATCAAACATTTTACAAAGGACAGGTCAGAAAATATGAGGCAAAATCAGGGACATTCTGTGAAATTATGGATAGTTAAGAAGTATGCTTGCATATGCTAGATCTTCGTCTCCCTCCTCCTCCTCATCTCCTGTGGAAGAATCCAAATCTGCAGGAAGAATAAAATTATTTTAGAAGAACATGATCTAAGGGAAGAGTTGTCTGACTTAACAGAGATGGATAGATATATCAAGATCAATGAAATAAATAGATTACAGAAAGTAAATAAGGCTCAAAATGTTAGAAGTCTGACAAAACAGATGAACACAGTATCAAGACTGCTAACAGAAACTCATGTGATATAACAGAAAAAATACATCACTGTACAGCTAAATTAATAACAGATAAAGTCTTACCACAAAAATACAGCGATAAGGGAAAGGAAGGGCAGAATTAAAATGCCATAATGGCAGTATCAAACAGAGAAAACTAAAACGCAATTAAAACAAGAACCGCCACTGCTAGGAGAATATAGACGAGGGAACAGATCAACAAAATACATGAGCAAATGTGAATAAAACTCAGTGAGGAATACTTCACAAGACTAAAACTGCTATTGAAAACAGACTTGATATCTAGGAATAAAGTCCAAGCTATAAACCAATTTGCTCTTCTGGTTCTAACCTACAGTTTTGGTGTGATTGACTGTCCCCAAAAAGTATTGATCAGTTGAACAGAAAAACAAGAAAAATGCTTCATGATTATGAAATGATACATAAAAATTATTGCATGCCAAGATGATATATTCCATACTCTGAAGGAAGTATGGTCTTCCTTGAAATCGATTACATGCATAGAGCTTCGATCACGGGACTGCATGCATATCTGCTGACCTTATCAGATCCAAACATAGTGAAAGCTTTACACATGAGGAGAGACGTCGAAGATGATCGCCATGCTTAATTTAGCAGAAGCATTTTGGTGGCATGTGAGAATGAAAATCAAACCAAAAGTAGAGAAAAACCAGGCCGCAAAAAAGAAAGAATATAAGGAGAAAGACCAGATGAGAAGGAAAGAAATGTGGGAAAGCCATAAATATACTGACAAGTACAGATATCTCCTGGAACAACCTCACGTTGATCAAGATTAGAAGCAGGAATGATTAAGGAGAGCTGAGATGAAACCAACGGATGAAAGGTTAATAATGTCAGCCCAGAAAAGTGTACTACATACATATTGATTTACAAAGTCCATTGAATGTCTGGGAGAAGCAGACAAATGGAAGATCTGTAAAAAAAAAGAATTGCAAACAGGCACAAACCTTGTTGTTGGGCATGACACTCTCATGGCAGGGGGCCCGTATACTGAAAGACACAATAATGTGGTAAGTTTATTGCATATGAGATTGTGCAAATGGTACAATATAGTCGTAGCTGAAAAATATTGGATCATGAACTACAAAGTATTATAGAGAATGATGAAGTGTCCATCACGTGGGATTGCATATTACCAATAATTCAAAAATATATGCGAATGAACCAGATATAGTAGTCCATGAAAAAAGACAAAAGTAGCAATGATCACTAAAATTGCTACACCTACAGATTACAATGTCTCATGTACAGAGAGACAGAAAGTCATAAAACACCAAGATTTGAAGGCAGAAATGAGAGTAATTTGAAAGAAAGACACCCAGACAGTTTCCATAATAGTAGGAGCAATGGGTCTCATAAAAAAGAATTTAGTCATATTTAGACATACTATCAATACATGTAACTCGTATGAATTGCAGAAGTCATTACTGGGCACACTGCTGCTGCTAAGAGCACTTTTGATGGGTTCCTATCAATTCGTCGAAACTTCAGCAGTTCGAACACCATATGTTCGAACTGTGAAGTTCAAAAACTGATTATCGCAAAGCCGCAGAAAGCACAGTTGTGTACACTTACCATAAATGTAGATGTTCGAGTGTATTCACTGTTGCAGTCATTACATTTGGGTAATCTGCTGGCAGGTTGCCCTCAGTCGGCCTGATTAACAAAGTCTTGGGTCCTGCGTCGGTTGCTGTCCCTTCTTCCATGATGTCAGGTCGTCAGGGGTATAAAACATGCAGCCGATGCCATTACATCAGTTTTTCTTGCCCCAGATGTCAGGTGCCCCCCAAATAGGGAGCCAAATATTTAAGTAATTTAAAACACACAAAAATATACCTCTAAACAAAGGCAAATACACCAAAAAGGCTTTTAAGCATAGTAAAGGAAAGCAGAGGTATAGTACGAGAAAAACAGGGGGTTGGAGGGAGGGTAACCAGGACTGCAACAGTGAATACACTCGAACATTTACATTTATGGTAAGTGTACACAACTGTACTATGTTCCTCGTGTTTCACTGTTGCAGTCATTACATTTGGGTAGATTCCCAACCTATGGTTGGGAGGATGGATTTATACAGCATTAGGACCAGCTATAAGGCCCTGCAGGACAGCAGTGGCAAAGCCAGCTCTAGATTTAGAGAAGAAAGGTAAATGGTGATGTTTGGTGAACATATGAACTGAGCTCCAGGTAGCAGCTTCTAGAATGTCTCTGGTAGGTACACCTCTGAGAAAGGCTGTAGAAGTAGATGCAACCCTGGTGGAATGAGATCTTATCCCCTGGGGGATAGTTTTACCATGGCGCATATAGCAGAAACAAATACAATGGCTTATCCATTTGGAAATAGTCTGCTTTGAAATAGCCTTTCCCTCTGCCCCTGCAGCAAATGCCACCAGTAGTCGTTCAGATTTTCTTAGAGATTTTGTCCTGTTTAAGTAAAATCTAAGTTGTCTGTGTACATCTAATGAATGCAGAATCCGCTCCCCCTTGTTCTGTTTTTTGGGAAAGAAAGTTGGCAAATGAATGGACTGATTAAGAGCCACACCGGATACCACCTTAGGCATGAAGGATGGATTGGTCCTGAGAGACACCCTTTCCACATGAAAAATAAAGAAAGGCTTCACTGTTCATAGGAGCCTGTAATTCAGAAATCCTTCTAGCTGAAGTGACTGCTAAAAGGAAAGCTGTTTTCCAGGAGAGAAATTTTAAGTTTGCAGTAGCAGCTAGCTTGAAAGGAGGGAGAGTGAGTTTTTCCAATACAAAATTGAGGTCCCAGGCAGGGGTTGGAGCACTCCTGGGTGGTCTTAAGTTTTTCGGCCCCTCTGAGATACTGTTTTTGCAGAGGATGAGAGAAGAAGGGATGTTCTGTGTTGTAATGAGCTGAAATGGCTGAGGCATGGATTTGTATTGAAGAAAAGGACAGGCCCTTGTGAAGCATCTCAGTTAAGTTTTGTAAAATCTGGGGAATATTGGGCACTGCTGTACTTATTCCTTGTGATTGATTCCAGGCACAGAATCATTTCTATTTGTCAGCATAAGATTTTCTAGTACTAGGCCTCCTTGCCTCCAAAATGACATCCATCACAGGTTTGCTGAGGGATGCTAAGGGTGAATTTAGGTGATTAACCACGCTGCAAGATTCAAAGTTTGGAGCTGAGTGTGCAGAATTTGGTTGTTCTGCTGAGACAGTAAGTAAGGTGTCTGAGGCAGGTGCAACGGTGGAAGGTGTGACACATTACGCAGGAGTGGGTAACAGTGTTGGTGAGGCCAGTCTGGAGCAATCAAAATCATTTTTGGTTTGTCCTGTTTGACTTTTAGTAGAACTTTGGAGAGCAAAGGGGAAAAGCATAGACTGATGTTTTTTTCCAGCTGAATGATAGAGCATCCACTTTCCAGGCTGTTTTGTGATGAGTTCTTGTGCAGAATTTGTCCAACTGATAGTTCTGGGGTGAGGCAAAAAGATCTATGTCTGGACTCCCCCATTTGTGTGTCAACATGTTAAAAGTCCGTGGTTCCAGTTTCCATTCGTGTGGGTCCATGAGATTTCTGCTTAGTTCGTCTGCCAGAGTATTCAGCTTTCCTGGCAGGAATTGAGCTTGTAGTTGTATTTGGTAGGTCAATGCCATACTCCACAATGCCATGGCTAGTCTGCAAAGTGGGTAGGAGTGTGTACCACCCTGCTTGTTTATGTATCACATAACTGTGGTGTTGTCTGTCT
This sequence comes from Protopterus annectens, assembly GCF_019279795.1. Classification (NCBI taxonomy): domain Eukaryota; kingdom Metazoa; phylum Chordata; order Ceratodontiformes; family Protopteridae; genus Protopterus; species Protopterus annectens. The sequence goes on along the minus strand of NC_056745.1, from coordinate 84,137,194 downwards.
TTATCATTAATTGTCCTGGATGAAGGTAGTCCTTGAAGGCTGTCAGTGCATTCTGTACCGCTAGCATCTCTTTTTGATTGCTAGGAAGGTGCATTTGATTTGGACTCCATTTGCTCTGAATGCAATTCCCTGCCAGATGAGCCTCCTAAGCATAGTCTGATGTGTCTGTAGTTAGGATTTGGGTGGCAGGGGGTGGAGTGAATGGCAGTCCCTTGTTTTGGTGCAGGCCTCTGCCCACCATAGGAACTCTAGTTACAGGCAAGGTATGACAGGAATCATTGTTTCCAGGCTGTGACAATGTTGGCTCCATAAACTTTTTAAGTACCACTGAAGTTTCCTCATATGCATTCTTGCATATGGAATTAGAAGAATGCAGGAGGCCATGAACCCCAAGGCTTGCAGAATTTGTCTTGCAGATAGCAGGGTTTTTGTGGCCACCTGTTTGAAGCAAGTTACCAAATGAATTTGCTTTTCTGGCACTACCTGGGCAGTTGTATTCAAGCTTGCACCCAGTAATGTAATTTTTTGAGAGGGTAACAGTTGTGATTTATTTTCGTTTATGGTGTACCCTAGACAAGTTAGAACCCTTTTTACAAACACCAGATGTTTTAGAAGAATGTCCTTGTTTTCTGCCTGAATTAGACAATCGTCCAGGTATGGATATATTTGCATATTTCTTTGCCTGCAAAATGCAATTACTGGAGCCGGGCACTTTGTGAATACTCTGGGCACAGTAGACAAGCCAAAGGACAGTTCAGAGAACTGGTAATGCAAGTAGCCTGCTTTGAAGTGGAGGTATCTTCTGCAAGATTCCCTGACTGGGATATGCAGGTAAGCCTCTTTTAAGTCTAGAGTTACCAACCAGGCATCTTTGCCTAGCATAGGAAGTAACTGTTGAAGACTCAGCTTCTTGAATTTTGGAATGTCCAGAAATATATTTAGAATGGATAAGTCCAGAATTGGGTGCCATGATTTGTCTTTTCTGGGTACCAGGAAAAGTCTTGAATAGAAACCTTGTCCCTTTTCCTCTTCTGGTACTGGTTGAATAGCCCCCATGTTCATGAGGGACAGTACTTGTTTCTGGGCCTCTGCCCACTGATTTGGGGGCAGGTCTGGCCATCCGTTTGGGACTGGCAACGTGTGGAAATGAAATCTGTATCTCTGGGATACTATATTTAAAACCCATTTGTCCTGGGTTATAAGTTGCCAGTTTCTTGCATGAAGTTCCAGTTTTCCCCCCAAAGGGGCGGCTAAGAGGTAAGTGCTTGGTAAGTGTAAAGGGAAGTCATTGAGTCATAGGGAGGTGCCTTGTTGTTTCCAGATTTAGAGGAGGAGGCGGCACCCCCCATTGTTTTGTTCTGTAAGTCCCTTGTGACTGAAACCTGGAGACTTTGGAATGTCTGGGTTTGACTTGAGTGGCTCTTGAAGGAACTGGAAAGGACCAGCTCTTAGTAGGCCAGTGCCTACTAAATCTGGGAGGTTACACTTGTAAGAAATCTTTCACAGTTTGCATAGATTTAGCTTTATATTCCATCTTTTTTAAAACTTCTTCATCCTTATTACCAAAGAGACAGTCCTGTTGTAAAGGAGCATCCAACAATTTTGCTTTAACATGATCAGGCAGTTTGCTCTTTGAGCCAAGCATGCCATCTTAGCACAGACCCAGTTACAGCAGCCCTGCAAGAAGCCTCCAAAGAATCAAAACCACATTGCAAAGTATGTTTTCCAACTTGTTCAGCTGAATGCAATAAATCCTGTAAATCTTTATTTTCTACACATTCAGAAATTAACATAATTTTCTGTTTAAGCAGTCCCATGATATGTTGTTGATATTTAAGCATATGAAATTGACAGTTTAAAGCCCTGATTGCCAAGGTTGCAAAAGTGTAAACCTTCTTACCCCATCTATCCAGCACCCTGGAATCTCTATCAGAAGGGGTAGGATTTTTAGAAGTAGAGGCCTTAATGCCCTTGGGACCCTGAGAAATGGTTTCAGGATCTGCAGTAGGACTTTTGAAAAGGAATTTGTGGGAGTCAGGAACCCTGTAGTATCTGTCTGGCTTACAAGGAGCCGGAGGCAGAGAATCAGGAGCCATACTAGATTCTGAAAAAACATCATCAACAATGCCTAGAACAGGTGGTATAGCCAAAGGCCTATGCTGAGGAAGAAGAAGAAATTCCCTAAGTCTCTTTTTAGATTCAGGGAAATCCTGACTTTCCCAGTGGAAATGTTCCTTTAAGGTATGTAAAGTTTCCCCAAAAGAAAAATCCTCAGGGGGAGAAGCAGAAGGAATGGAATCTTCTGCATCAGAGTCCTCATAAGTAGGTCAGACAAATCCTGTTCATTAAAAGAGTCAGAATAAATAGAATCCTGTTCAGAAGATTCAAAATCAATGTCTTGCCTAGGCTTCTTAGAAGGGGGGTGGGGGGCTGATCAGAGTAATTAAATCTTCAGCCATTTTGATAATTTGTTTTTTACGCATAGGGGCCTGCACATGTGGCCCAGGTGTCGGTTTTTTAGACACAGATTTAGATTTTGGCCTTAGTTTTGAAGATGGTGTCGGTCTAATATACAAATCTGTACGCCTGAAAACATCCTCAGAAGCCGATGCCTGCACAGCGGCTCCGGACCCATCTAAGGCAGAGACATTCACGGGTTCCATAATTGAAGCATCTCACGGCATACTGGACTCCGAATGGGTCTCAGTAGAGGCCTGCGAATCAGAAGTAGCGGGTATCAGGGGCTGCGAAAGCACCTCACTGAGTACCGGCGAACTGGAGACTGGCTTAGGAGAAGCGTTGTGGTCAGTTTTGGACCTAGACAGCCTGTCTCTGTCTTTTTCTTTGCGTGTTTTAGTTATTCCAGTAGTCAGAATGCTAACCGATGACATTTCTGGATAACTGAAGCGTGAGCCACAATATTTAGAAGCAAAAATATACCGAAGTTTAATAGTGCGTTGATTAAATTTAGCACTAAACCGACAGCAAGGTACGTTGTGGTCAGGGCCTAGGCAAGGAATACAGTACAAATGAAAATCCTTATGAGGTATTTGCTTCCCACAAGTAATGCAATTATTAACTTTTACTGACATCGGATCTGAAACTCGAAAACGAAAATTTCAGGAGTCGGCCGACAGGCACTTGCGATCTTCTTCAGCTTTGAGCACTGTGCGGCAAGAAAGACTGATGTAATGGCGTCGGCTGCATGTTTTATACCCCTGACGACCTGACGTCATGGAAGAAGGGACAGCAACCGACGCAGGACCCAAAACTTTGTTAATCAGGCCAACTGTGGGCAACCTGCCAGCAGATTACCCAAATGTAATGACTGCAACAGTGAAACACGAAGAACATCACCAAATTCTTTCCCAGGGAAAGAATTAGGTGGGCCGTTTCTGTGGCTTTGAGATTTTTATCACTGTGGTGGAAAGTTACGGGTCAGGTTCAGGTAAGTGTGCGATTGTGTGGACCTAGGGTTAGGACGTGGGTGAGTTGGGTGTGCGATAGTGACAGACTTTAGAGTTAGGGCAGGATAGGTGTGTTAGTGTTAGGGCGCAGGTTAGGCAAGTGTGCGATAGTGACGGACCTTAGGGTTAGGGTTAAGGTAAGTGGATAGATAGTAGTGTATATGTACAGTTTACTGTAGGGTTAGATGTAGGATTTTAAGTGTATGTGTGTGGATTGCTGTTTTTTTGGTGTGCTTGTGTTGTGTGTATGTTTCTTGGGACAGCGTTTTTTTTCCCTGAGAAAAAAAAAATTGTTGTTCTAAGCCTTCAACGGTTTTGCACTTCGAGGTTAGAAGTTCGAACATATGGTGTTCGAACTTCTGCCATTTCGACGAAGTGATATAGACCCCTTTTGACTACATTAAAGATTGAAACGATACTAATTTCATGAACTTTAATCATACCATGACTTAGGAATGGGGTCCATTCCCATCATGGTATTAGAAACCCAAATGACTTGGAGAAATTAAAGTGAGAGGTTTAGATCTGCGGCCACAGAGGCAATAGTGAAAGTGGATCCTGGAGTAATTAACAGTTCTTAGAGATGCTGTGCAAAAGCTTGCTGCTTACTGCAGCTGTGGGATGTCGTACGCGCCAAGATTTAATTAGAAATATTACTAAGCGGGAACTGTTTAATCGGCTGCACTGCAGAAGATCTTCTGGCCTTTCTTGTTGGATTTTGTTGCTGTCAACTACTGTTGGCTGCAATACAGACCAAGTCTTGAATATTAAAACCATGCATGTTACTGTGTGTGTCTTGACACAGACAGATCTATTAAATCCCAAGTGGATCCCAGCTATAGGCTATTGGAGTGATCCTGTTCTCCTTACCTAGTGCTTTAGAATCTAGCGCTTCTCCTTCTCTCATTAAACTTCAAAGCACAATGGATTCTGCCTTCTTTTCTGGTCTGTTAACTCTCAAGCGGATTCCTAAATGTAAGCTACTGTAGTCATCCCACACACATTACACATTCTCTTTAACCATACACCATCTAGAACTCAAGTCTAATAACCAGAGCTCAGTGGGTCTTGTCTGTTTCAATTTAACCACACCCTTTACGTTTGGACTTCACTGTCCAGCTCTAGATGTTTATTAGTCTGTTGAAACGTCGATGTCTACACCCTCATTTTGAACACTTTATAAAAGGAGCTGCACATTTAAATTTGCTCAAGCTTAGAGCCAAGCGGAACTGGCTTCGTGAAAAGAATGTGGTGTTTCTTATTTGTTCCTTATCTTAACTTACTGTGCCAAATGAAGACAGGCCATCTAGAAGTCATATGGAATCTCCTTCATAATTCAAGTATATCTAACGGTAAAACAATGGCAAACATAAGTGACCCATAACTGATCACATTTTTTTTTTGGGGTGGGCGTAACAGCTTTAGAAATGCAGTTCCAGGGGAGAGTTGTTTTAGTCAACAAAATTTTTCATCAACTTAAAATGCACCGATGTGAACTGTCTGACTCCTGATTCTCTAGCAAATGCTGCATTTAGTTCCAAGCTCTCTGAATTGTAATGCAACAAAGATTCCCTCTCATATTTGGGGTTCAGCAATCTCAGAACTGGTATACTCATAGACAGTTACCAGGATGTAATCTCCCACAAGTAGACTTTATGCATGTTCCTTTTGCTGGTGGCAGTTGCAGTATTCAGCTAGACCATTATACTGATTCAGGAGTTGACTAATGTTACTTCTAGGAGTATCTGTGGATCTTGTTATTGGTTATGTATCTTAGAAGATACCTCTGCCTGAAATTGCTTTTTTCTGTACACATCTCAGTTTTAATAAACTATGTAGCGGACCTTCAGTGCAAGGATTATATATCCTCGACCAAGTAAAACTGTTCTTGACTGATTATTTATGGGTGGCAAAAACTGTATTTAATGTTAAAAACACATCAATTTGGGACTCAAGTCTTAGATCGGACACATCTGCATTTTGCTAATGTGACAAGTGGTAACATCCTCATGGCTTCTCTGCTTAGAAACTTTAGCACAATTTTATTGGCCAAGACAAATTTTACCCTTTCAGTGCATACAGCTCTATAGGTCCTCTTAAAAAGCACAAGGCATTCCAGCTTACTCCAGTATTTACTTACTGACATTTGATAACCAGGAAAGTCCGAATGGGTAGAAGCTCTTTTTCAATGGAGGCCTGGGGAGAAACGCTCCAAATTATTACAAAACATTCTAAGAACAATAATTTTAGAATCTTCAAAAATAAAAAAAAATGTGCAGTTTAAATAATTATAACAAATTAGACATAACATAAAAACACTGGTTACAATGTATATGACAATAATTTAAAATTTAGAGAAATTTTAGACAGTTTGTAGAGAAACTAAAACTAAGTGGAGTAGTAAACAGAAAACAGTATAATTAGATTAAGTATATTGGTGTGTGTTGGGGGAGGGGACTTGTTTGTGGGGGGAGGGGTTATCTTACTCAAACAAATGTGACAAGCTTTCTGAGCTCAACCCTTTACCTAAGCCAGAACGGCTGTTTGAAATGTTTTCCTGAAAGTTAAGAGCTTGGTCTTTTTTTTCAAAACTGAAACAGAATTTACATGTAACAGTTTTCTGCCTTGGGGGAAGTGTCCTTTGTAACACAAACATTTTAGAAATGTAGAAAACCTGTTTAACAATTCAAGTGAAGTATTTGTATATGCAAACATTTATAAGCTCCACATGATGCTGGTTTGCCTACAGAAAGGCTCCTACATGTTTAAATTACCACAGTTTACTGTCCAGACGTCCCCGTTTTCAAGAAAGGTGAAGGACAGAGAACACTAAATCACAATACAGGCAACTACAAAGACTTTTCAAGACGAAACGCTCAGCTGAAGTAATTAACAGTGTAAAACCCCACACACTGTAGCAATACATAAACACAGTAGGGATGCACACAAAATAAGATAACCGGCTATGAACTAAAACAGTGAGTGAATACAGCAGAATCTGGAGTGGCAAATATTGCAGATAGATGGCATAAAATGTGTGATACAAACAAATGCCACACCTTCAAACTCCTGGGAATCATACACAGCAGTATGGACTTCACATACAAGGTCCAAGAAAGTTACGGTGCAAAAGCATATAATGTTAAGGTGAAAAAACATATTATACTTCTACAAAATAGCATGATTTGTTGCCAACTTTGCAGACAGAACCCACCACCATGCCTCCCTAAGGGAATTACAGTATCTGGAATTCCCATACTATCTAACCTGCTCACAGCATCCACAAATCCCTAACACTGTGTATAAACCTAACAACCGTCCATACATCTCCAACCTCATACAAATATATAACCCTTCCAGGTCACTACGTTCATTGGACAAATACTTATTATATGATTCCAAACCCAACAATTCTGCTGGCAAATCACTACTCTCCCAACATTTCGCTAAATCCTGGAACTCCATTCCACTAGCAATACAACAAGAACACTCCCTAAAATAATTTAAAACTCAACTAAAGCCCTACGTACTCAGCTGCCAGCTCTAACGTGATGCTCCTGGATAATCTCCAAAACTTTACTATCACCATTCTTTTATGTAACTGGCCAATCTCTATCATCTATCCCTCTCCACCATCTGTCTCCATATCTCTCAACCTGGAAACATCAGAAATCTGGACAAGGGCCTATGAAAAATAGGAACAAATATGTACGCTGATTAAAATAACATTTGCATACATAATTATTTAATCCCACCCATTCCAATGGAATTGTGGGATATCAGGTTTCAAACGCAAACTGAAGAACAGGCAACCAAAATATGGCCCCAAAGTCCCCCTGCAGCCATTGCACTCTCTCATTACTTGGCTATTTCACCCCATTTACCATAAACACTGTAATGTGCATACTGCTTTATTTCTACAATGATTATGTGACTTTCATTTAAAACTTTTATTTTACATTTTATAGCACAAACAGTAATTGACATCTGCTAAACAAAGCAATACAGTCTCGCAATGAAAACAGACTTAGCCTTAAAACTTCTCTGCCTTTGAAACTCACATTCAATAGGAGAGGCAAGAAGTGACATTGGAATGGCTGCAGGGGGGACTCTGTGGCTATATTTTGGTTGTCTGTAATTCAGCTTGCCTGTCATGCAGTTTCCAAAGCAATGTCTACTTATGCAAACATAAACATCAGTACTGATGGCACCTGTTTGTGAGTGCATGTATGTCTCCACACATCTGAATAATTTTTCATGTGTGTTTACATTGAAGTTTGGGTCACTTTGCTAAGGAATGCTGAAAAACTACTGCAATGGAAACCTTCCAAGACTAAGCATGTAATAAATACATGAAGTATGATGCACTTAAACATGTATATACTTCAAGCAACTATATGCAAAATAGTAGTATGTATATTCTGTAAACAACTAACTTCAATTTCAGCCAGGTGGTTTCTCTGGAAGGGCAGCAAAAGTGACAAAGTGAAATGGTTTAAGAACAGTTCAGAAAAAGTACAAATTACAACGAGTCATGCTGGTAAAACATAAACTCAGAGAAGTACTCATATTGCTTTCTGGAAAAGAAGTGCAAAAAAAAGAACTCAATCTGCAGTCATTAAGGCTGAATGCAATGAAAAAAAGCCTCCTGATCGTACCTAAGTAGGCATGGCATGGTGACTTCGCTTGTTTACACTTGTGACATGCCCTCTTAGAATTCCTGCCTCCCTTATGAACATATGACTTCTGTTAGGTCTCCGGTCTTAACTGGGGATTCATTACTGGAAAACCAGCCTGTGCTAGTTACCTTTTGCCACAACCAGGTAGGAGCAGGCTGGTAATGCCTCTTCATTCTTCTCCCTATCCTCCAGCTCATTCATTCAGTTACTGAGTTTTGACATGATGATTTCAACTGGTCAGGAACACAAAGCAATGAAAAACTTGGTACCAGCGCCATGGGCACATGAGCATGAAGAGAGGAGAAAGTCAGATGAAAACAGATATCAGTGCCAGTGCACACTTAGTACAGTTGTGTACACGTACCATAAATGTAGATGTTCGAGTGTATTCACTGTTGCAGTCATCACATTTGGGTTATCTGCCTGCAGGTAGCCCTCAGCTGGCCTGAATACCAGAGTCTTTGGATTTCTGCATCGGATGCTGCCGCTTCTTCCATGACGTCAGGTTGTCAGGGGTATAAAACATGCAGTCAATGCCATTACATCAGTTTTTCTTGCCCCAGATGTCAGGTGCCCCCACAATAGGAAGCAGTTATAAGGTATGGTACACCCCCATCCAAAAGCAAATACACAAGAAAAAATAAATATACCAAACAAGAAGGAAAGGTAGCGCCAAGAGAAGTCAGGGAGCTGGAGGGTAACCAGGACTGCAACAGTGAATACACTCGAACATCTACATTTATGGTAAGTGCACACAAAGTACAGTTTTGTACCTACCATAAATGTAGATGTCCGATAGATATGCAACTGCAGTCATAACATATGGGTTGTCCTGCCTCAGGCAGCCCTCGGTCGGCCGGATTCCAAAATCTGGGTCCGACGTCGGCTGATGTCGCATTTCTCTCCGATGTCAGAGCGGCTGGAGTACATAAGCATCAGCCGACGCCATCTTCTTCAGTGTTTCTTGCCCCAGATGCCAGGTGCCCTCCAAGGAAGGCTGTAATCAAATTGGAATAAATAAGCAATAAACAGATACACCATAACAGATATCCCCAGCTAAGGATAATAGGGAGAGGAGTGGACCCAAGGCATAGAGGGGAAGGAGGGAGGGAAAACCCAACTGCAGTTGCATATCTATCAGACATCTACATTTATGGTAGGCACAAAACTGTACTATGTCCTTCAAGAATGCAACTGCAGTCATAACATATGGGTTGAATACCACAGCTTAGCTGGGGGAGGTGGAATGCTCTAAGAAAAGGAAGGTGTAGCTATCAATCCCTGTAGGACTGCCGAAGCAAAGCCTGCTCTGGATCTGGAATATAAAGGGAGGTTGTAGTGTTTGGAGAATGTATGCATGGAGCTCCATGTAGCAGCTTCTAGAATGTCTTTTGTAGGCACCCCTCTTAAGAATGCTGTAGAGGTGGCTGTAGCTCTGGTGGAGTGTGGTCTGACATTGGCTGGTACACTCTTTCCATGGAAGGAATAACAGAATCTGATGCAATGTCCAATCCATTTTGAAGTAGTCTGTTTGGAAATTGCTTTTCCTTGTACTCCAGGGGCGTAAGCTACAAAAAGCTGATCAGACTTCCTACTGGTCTTGGTTCTGTCCAGGTAGTAGCGAAGTTGTCTGTGAATGTCCAAGGTATGCAACAGTATTTTCCCTTTGTTCTCAGGATTGGGAAAGAAAGTAGGCAGGTGAATTGCTTGATTTAAAGAAACCCTAGATACCACTTTTGGCAGAAAGGTAGGGTTGGTTCGTAAGGAGACCCTGTCTCTGTGAAAGGTTATGAACGGTGGTATTGTCATTAGGGCCTGTAATTCCGAAACCCTTCTTGCTGAGGTAATTGCCAACAGGAAAGCTGTCTTCCATGAGAGAAATTGTAAGTCCACAGAAGCTGCTGGCTCAAAGGTGGGTAGAGTCAGTTTTTCTAGGACAAAGTTGAGGTCCCAAGCTGGTACTGGAGCCTTTCTTGGTGGCTTTATATTCTTGATTCCCCTAAGGAATTGCCTTAACAAAGGATGTGAGAAAACAGGTGGATCAGTGTTGTATCTAGCTGAAATAGCTGAAGCATGTATTTTTATGGAAGAATATGAGAGTCCATTCTGTAGCATATCTGCCAAATATTCCAGAATGAGTGGGATGTTCAATAATGATGCATCATGACCCTTGTTGGTATTCCAAATGCTGAATCTCTTCCATTTTGCTGAGTAAACCTTTCTGGTGGATGGTCTTCGGGCTTCTGTTAGTATCCGCTGAACTTCCTTGGAGAGAGATAGATTGAGGTTATTCATGGGATCTCCCAAGTTGTTAGCTGCAGCGTCTGAATGTTGGGATGTACTGTCTTGAAGTTGTGTTGAGTCAAAAGTTGGGACCATTGGGGAAGGGCCCACTTTTTGTTGTGACATATGCTCCGTAGTAGTGGGTACCAGTGTTGTCTTGGCCAGTCTGGAGCTATTAGGATCCCCTTGGGCTTCTCTGCTTTGATCTTTAGTAATACTGTGGTCATCAGTGGCAGAGGTGGGAATGCATAGATTTTTAGGAAGTTCCAGTTGAATGAGAGAGCATCTATTTTCCATGCTTGTGGATGATATGTCCTTGAACAGAACTTTTGTAGATGATGATTGAGGTGGGAGGCAAATAGGTCTACTTCTGGCCTGCCCCATGTCGAGGTGAGTCATATGAAGATTTCTGGATGTAACCTCCATTCGTGCGGGTCTAGGAAATTCCTGCTTAGGCTGTCCGCCAGCACATTGTCTTTGCCTGGAACAAACTGGGATTGCAACTGTATGTTTAGGCTCAGTGATTTTTCCCAAAGATTCATTGTCAGTCTGCAAAGGGGGTAAGAATGGGTGCCCCTGCTTGTTTATGTACCACATCACAGTGGTGTTGTCTGTCCGTATTAGCAGGTGGCCTTGCTGAAGTTGTTGTCGAAAGGCCTCGATGGCATGCATTACTGCCAGCATTTCTTTTTGGTTGATATGCAGATGTGTTTCCTTTGGAGACCATTGTCCTTGAATACATCTGCCCTCCATGTGCGCCCCCCATCCAAGGTCTGAGGCGTCTGTGGTCATGGTCTGTGTTATCTGAGGTTTTTTGAACGACATACCTGTGTTTGCCTGGCTTACCGAGGCCCACCATAGAAATTCCTTTTGTAAGCATGGAATGAGCGGTATGGATGTCTCTAGGTTGTTGCTGTGTTGAGACCATAAGCTTTTTAGGTACCATTGAAGCTTTCTCATGTGTAGTCTTGCTAATGGAACCAGGAGAATGCAGGATGCCATGTAACCCAGGGCCTGTAGGAATCTCCTTGCAGTCATCTGGGTGAGCTTTGCCAAACCTTTGAAATAATGAGTTAACTTCTTTTGCTTGTCTTCTGTCAGGTAAGCCATTTGAGAGGCTGTGTCTAGCTTGGCTCCTAAGAAGGTTATTTGCTGGGATGGCTGAAGTCTTGACTTTTGGAAGTTGACTGTGTATCCCAGAGCCTGTAGCAATTGTATGACATAATTCAAGTTTTTTGTCAGAATCAATTCGTCGTCCGCTTGTATGAGGCAGTCGTCCAGGTATGGGTAAATTTGGATCCCCAGGAGCCTGCAATGAGCAATTACTGAAGCCAGGCATTTCGTGAATACTCTGGGCGCAGTAGATAAGCCAAATGGCAATGCTGAGAATTGATAATGCTCTGGCCCTGCAAGAAATCTGAGGTATCTTCTGCAGCTGTGTCTGATAGGGACATGCAGGTATGCCTCCTTGAGGTCCAGAGTAATCAGCCAAGACGCCTTGCCCAGCATGGGAAGGAGTTGCTGTAGAGTCAGCATTTTGAACTTTGGTACTATGAGAAAAGTGTTTAATGCGGACAAATCCAGTATTAGTCTCCATTGAGTTTCTTTTCTTGGAACAAGGAACAGTCTTGAATAGAACCCCTGGCCTTGTTCTTGTTGTGGAACTTTTTCTATTGCTTTGATCTGAGCAAGCAGAGAAATTTGCTTGATAGCCTCTGCCCTCTGGTTTGGTGGTAGGTTTGGCATGCCTTGTTTTCTTGGCAAGGTATGAAAGTGGAACCTGTAACCTTGGTCTATAATGTCCAAAATCCATTTGTCCTTTGTCAATCTGTGCCAATTGTCTGAAAACAGAGATAATTTTCCGCCCAAAGGAGCTTCTGTTTGCTCCTTGGTCAGCGGAAGTAGAGGAAAGTCATTGAGATTGTCCCTGTGGGGCAGGAGAAACCCCTGTGTCACTTCTTTGGTTTGCTGGTTGCCATTGTCATCCCCTGTAGGAACCTCTGTATTGTCCTCTTCCTCTGCCACGCCTGTTTTTGCCCTTTTGAAATCTTTCAGGATTAGGAAAGGACCAGTTTTTAGAAGGCCAATTCTTGCTGAATCTGGGTGGCTGAACCTGGAGGAAATCTTTGACTGTCTGAACTGACTTGGCTTCTTCCTCAATGGACTTTAACACATCTTTAGCATTAGCACCAAAAAGCTTGTTCTTTTCCATGGGTGCATCAAGAAGTTTTGCCTTAACATGATCTGGTAGAGGTTGTTCTTTTAACCATGCATGTCTACGAATGACCGCCCCTGTCATAGCTGCCCTACATGAAGCTTCCAATGCATCATATCCACACTGAAGAAAGTGATTGCTAACTTGCTGAGAATTATGTACAGCCTCCTACAAAGACTTCCTATCTAAAGGTTCAGGAGAGGCCAATGTTTTCTGCAAATCATCTAACAGGTAATCCTGATATTGAAACATATGAGAGAGACAATTGAGAGCTCTCATAGATAAAGTAGTGGAGGTGTAAACCTTCTTCCCCCATCTCTCTAATGACCTAGCTTCCCTGTTGGAAGGCAAAGGATTTTTGGAGGTGGTAGCTGAAACCCCTTTCGGTCCCTGTGAAATTGTTTCTAAATCAACAGCATGGGCCCTAAAGAAATGAGAATGTGTTTCTGGGACCCTATAGTATCTGTCAGGCTTGGCAGGAGCAAGAGGAAGAGTATCAGGGGTAACACTGGAGTCAGAGTATAGATCATCCAAAACATCAAGCACAGGAGGTATAGCTAAGGGCCTGTGTTGGGGCTTTTTAAGGAAGGTTCAAAGGCGCTTTCTGGAATCAGAATATTCCTGGCCTTGCCACTTAAAATGTTCCCTCATGGAATGCAGAACTTCCCCAAAAGAAATATCCTCAGGAGGGGAGGCCGAGGGGATGGAGTCCTCTGCATCTGAGTCCTCATAGGTCTGGAAGGGCTCTTCCTGGCTATCGGAATGAACAGAGTCCTCAGAATCTTCATCTGAAGGGAGAGGGTCAGAGGGTTCAACCCTGGGCCTTTTATCAGGTGAAGGCTGGGATCCTCTCTCAGGATGGGCCTGGGAATCTCTGATCATGGAAATTAAGTCTGCGGACATAGTCATGATTTGTGTTTCAGGAGTAGGCTGAGGTAAGGCTTTAGCAGTAAGGTGCTTGGTCTTGCTGGCTGCCTTAGCACGTGTGTAGGCCTTGATAGACATGGACATGGGAGGCCTAGCAGCTCCACGTGCAGGAGTGACCTTATCCACAGCAATGGTCTCGGGCATTTCCTCGGTTTCAGTATCCAGAGGAAAATCAATAACTGGCGTTGGTGTGGTCTCCGGTATCGGAGGTATCGGTAATGCGGTGTCTTCGGTTCGGAGCAGTGAAATAACCGCCTCAGAGGGAACCGGGACACTCGCGGTTGGTTTTGGCGTGGTGTCGGTGGAAGACGCGGGCCGAGGATGTCGGTCCCGGTCTTTTCGTTTCTTAGGAGTCTGCGATGTCGGTAGTTCCGACGGCATTGTATAATCGTATTTTTCGCCGAAAAAGTCTTTAGCGAACTCTACCCATCGCCTGAGAGTGCGCTTATTGAAGCGAGCACAGGCGGCACAGGCCGAGACGTCATGGTCTGGGCCAAGGCAAAGAAGGCAGTAAGAGTGGAAATCCTTATGAGGTATTTGTTTACCACAAGACAAACAATTATTTACTTTTTCAGTAATTTCTGACATCGGCTGAGGCAAGAAAAGGTCCTCAACGGGGTACTTAGCTTTTTTGATGACTTTGGATTCGAAGAATACAGGAGCTGACCGACCGGCACTTGCAAACTGCTTCTGCTTCGGGCACCGCGTGGCAAGAAAGACTGAAGAAGATGGCGTCGGCTGATGCTTATGTACTCCAGCCGCTCTGATGTCGGAGAGAAATGCGACATCAGCCGACGTCGGACCCAGACTTTGGAATCCGGATGACCGAGGGCTGCTTGAGACAGGACAACCCATATGTTATGACTGCATTTGCATTCTTGAAGGACATCTGTACTATGTTCTTCATGTTTCACTGTTGCAGTCATCACATTTGGGTTGATTCCCAAAGCTAAGGAAGGGAGGAGGTAGTTAAAGAGCATTAGGGCCAGCTATTAAGCCCTGTAAGACTGCTGTGGCAAATCCAGCTCTGGATTTAGAAAAGATAGGCATGTGGTAATGCTTGGTGAAGGTATGCACAGAGCTCCAGGTAGCAGCTTCCAGGATGTCCCTGGTAGGGACTCCTCTGAGAAATGCCGTAGAGGTAGATGCAGCCCTAGTGGAATGTGATCTTATTCCCTGTGGGGCAGGTTTTCCATGGTGCTTGTAGCAGAAATGAATGCAATAGGCTATCCATTTGGAAATGGTTTGCTTTGAAATGGCCTTCCCCTCTTCCCCTGCAGCAAAGCCAACTAGCAACTGTTCAGATTTTCTGAGAGGCTTAGTTCTGTCCAAATAGAATCTAAGTTGTCTGTGCACATCCGGAGAATGCAGTATTCGTTCCCCTTTGTTTTGTGGATTAGAGAAAAAAGTAGGCAAATGAATGGACTGATTTAGGGCCACACTAGAAACCACCTTGGGCATAAAGGAAGGGTTGGTCCTGAGGCAAACCCTGTCCGCATGGAAGATAATGAAGGGTTCCACTGCCATGAGGGTCTGTAATTCAGACACTCTTCTTGCTGAAGTGATGGCTAGAAGGAAGGCTGTTTTCCAAGAAAGGAATTTCAACTCTGCTGTTGCAGCTGGCTGAAAGGGGGGAAGAGTGAGCTTTTCCAATACAAAGTTAAGGTCCCAGGCTGGAGTGGGAGCTCTCCTGGGGCATCTTAAAATTTTGGCCCCTCTAAGGAATTGTTTTAGCAAGGGGTGAGAGAAGAGGAGTGGCTCAGTATTATAATGTACTGAAATGGCAGAGGCATGAATTTTAATTGACGAGAAGGATAGGCCCTTGTGGAGCATTTCTGTTAAATACTCTAGAATATGAGGTAAGCTGGGCACCGTTGTGCCCTGAACCTTGCAGCCTGGCTAATTCCTTGAGCTCTCCAATAGCATCCCTCAGTAAGCAGGTACTGGATGTCATTCTGGAGGCAAGGAGGCCCTAGTACTAGAAAATCCTATGCTGAAAAGTGGAAAAGATACTGTTCCTGGAGCCAGGCTCAGGGTTTGAAGCTGAGGGTGCAGAATCTGGCCTACCTGCTGGGACAGCAGGGAAGGGGTCTGAGGCAGGTGCCATGGTTGTAGCAGTGTCATACTGTGCAAGAGGGGGTACCAGTGCTGGTATGGCCAGTCTGGTGCAATAAGTATTGTCCTTGGCTTGTCCAGTTTGATCTTTAGTAGAACCTTCGAGAGGAGAGGCAGAGGGGGAAAGGCATAAACCGAGAGGCTTTCCCAGGTAAAGGACATGGCATCCACTTTCCAAGCTTGACTGTAGGGAGTTCCTGTGCAGAATTTGTTCAATTGGTAGTTTTGAGGGGAAGCAAACAGGTCTACCTCTGGAGTCCCCCATTTTTTCCTCAAGAGGTTGAATATTTCAGGTTCTAGTTTCCATTCGTGTGGGTCCATGAGCTTTCTGCTTAAGTCATATGCCAATGAATTTAGTTTGCCTGGTAGGAACTGTGTTTGTAGGTGTACTTGGTAGCTCAAGGCTGTGTTCCACAGAGCCATGGTTAGTCTGCAGAGAGGGTAGGAGCGGGTTCCCCCCTGCTTGTTTATGTACCACATAACTGTGGTGTTGTCTGTCTTTACCAATAGTTGTCCTGGAAGAGTACAGTCTTTGAAGGCTAAAAGAGCATTCTGTACAGCTAACATTTCTTTTCGATTGATATGCAGGTGCATCTGTCTTGGGCTCCATTTGCCCTGAATGCACTGCGCTGCCATGTGAGCCCCCCATGCATAGTTTGATGCGGCTGTTGTTAGGGTTTGGGTGGCAGGGGGTAGAATGAAAGGGAGTCCCTTGTTGTGGTAGCAGGCCTCTGCACACCAAAGGAACTCTGTCCTTAGACAAGGAATGATAGGAATCATTGTTTCCAGGTCCTGAGAATGCTGATACCATAGGCTTTTTAGATACCATTGGAGTTTCCTCATATGCAGTCTTGCATATGAAATTTGCAGAATGCAAGAGGCCATGAACCCCAAAGCTTGCAGTATTTTCCTTGCAGATAGCTGGGTTTTTGTGGTCAATAGTTTGAAGTAGGTTGTCAAACTTGTTTCTCCGGAGTGAGGAATGCCATCTGGGAAGTTGTGTTCAAGCTTGCTCCCAGGAATACAATCTGTTGGCAGGGTACTATGTGAGATTTCATTTCGTTGATGGTGTACCCCAGTGAGGTTAGAGGTTTCTTTATGAATGCCAGGTGCTGTAATAGCAAGTCCTGGCTTTCTGCCTGAATCAGACAATCGTCCAAGTATGGGTAAATTTGAATATTTCTCTGCCTGCAAAATGCAATGTCTGGAGCTAGACACTTTGTGAACACCCTGGGTGCAGTAGATAAGCCAAAGGGAAGTGCAGAGAACTGAAAGTGCATGGAGCCCACCCTGAAATGTAGGTATTGTCTGCAGGATCCTCTTATTGGGATGTGCAGGTAAGCTTCCTTTATGTCTAGGGTTGCTAGCCAGGCATCCTTGGCTAGCACAGAAAGAAGCTGTTGAGTTAGCATTTTGAATTTTGGAACCACCAGAAAGATGTTGAGAATAGAGAGGTTCAGGACAGGACACCAGTTGTCGTCTTTTCTGGGTACCAGAAAAAGTCTTGAATAAAAACCTTGTCCCCTTTGTTTTGCTGGGACAGGTTGAATAGCCCTGATACTGAGAAGAGAGAGAACCTGCTGTTGAGCCTCCACCCATTGATTTGGGGGGAGGTCTGGCCAACCATTTGGGGTTGGTAGTGTGTGGAATTGGAATCAGTATCCTTGGAAAACTATGTTCAAAACCCATTTATCCTGGGTAATGAGTTCCCAGTTTTTTGCATGCAGGGCGAGCTTTCCTCCTAAGGGAGCAGGTAGTTGAGCAGGGCTTGGAAGGGTTAAGGTTAAGTCATTGTGCCATTTTTCTGTAGGGGGGTGGCTTACTACTCCCTGCTTTGGAAGTGGGAGCCCCCCACTGCTTAAATCTGTGCATAGCCTGAGACTATAGTCTTGGTGGTCTGCTGTTCCTTGGTTTGGACTGAGAAGGCCTGGAAGGGACTAGAAAGGACCAGTTCTATAAAGGCCAATGCCTACTGAATCTGGGAGGCTGTATTTGTAGGAAACTTTTAACAGTTTGCATAGGTTTAGCTTTTTCCTCCTTCCTTTTGAGGACTTCTGCTTTTTTGCCAAAAAGGCAGTCTTGGTTTAAGGGAGCATCCAGTAATTTAGCTTTAACATGATCTGGCATATTTTGTTCCTTAAGCCAAGCATGCCTTCTAAGTACAGACCCAGTGACAGCAGCCCTGCAAGATGCTTCTAAAGTGTCAAAACCACATTGCAAAGTATGTTTACCAACTTGTTCTGCAGACTGCATTAAATCTTGCAAGTCTTTGTGTTTAGCACAGTCAGGAATCAGCATAATTTTCTGTTTAAGTAGTCCCATAATAAGCTGCTGATACTTTAACATGTGAAACTGGCAATTTAAAGCCCTAATGGCCAAAGTAGCAGAAGTGTATACCTTCTTACCCCATCTGTCTAAGGCTCTAGAATCTCTATCAGAAGAGGTAGGATTTTTGACAGCAGTAGCCTTAATGACTTTTGGTCCTTGGGAAATGGTCTCTGGATCTGCAGTAGGATTCTTGAAGAGGATCTCGTGAGAGTCAAGTACTCTGTATTACCTGTCAGGTTTTCTGGGAGCTGGAGGCAAAGTGTCTGGGGTAAGGCTAGATTCCAAGAAAGCATCATCTACAATGTCCAGAACAGGAGGTATAGTTAAAGGCCTGTGTTGAGGCAAGAGTAAGAATTCCCTAAGTCTCTTTCTGGACTCAGAATAGTCCTGACTTTCCCAGCGGAAATGCTCCCTAAGGGTATGCAAGGTTTCACCAAAAGAAAAATCTTCTGGAGGGGAAGCAGAGGGAATGGAATCCTCTGCATCAGAATCTTCATAAGTAGATAAGGGCAAATCCTGGTAATCAGGAGTAGATATTTCAGATTCCTGCTCAGAAGAATCAGAAATAAAATCTGTTCTAGGTCTCTCAGAGGGGGAAGGCTGGCTTCCCCTAATTAAGGTAATAAGGTCTTCAGCCATTCTAAGCATTTGATTTTGAAGCACATGGGCCTGAGCCTGCGATTTGGTCATCGGTTTTCTAGGCGTAGTGCGAGTTTTTGGCCTGAGGAATTTGGTACTTTTGGGTGGAAACAATGGCGTTGGTTTAATAAGAATGTCTGTAGGCCTGAATACAGCCTCAGAAATCAGTGCCTGCACAGCGGCTCTGGACCTATCCAAGGTAGAGACATCCGCAGGTTCCAAAGTCGAAGAAGCATCTCGCGGCATATCGGACTCCGAATGGGTCTCAGTAGAGGCTGGTGAATCTGTAGTAGCAGGTATCAGGGGCTGCGAAAGTGCCTCACTGAGTAGCGGCGGACTGGCGACTAGCTTAACGGAAGCGTTGTCGGCAGTTTTGGACTTATGCAGTCTGTCTCTGTCTTTATCCTTACATTTTTTCGGAAGATCAGTAGTCAGATGGCTTAATGAAGCCATTTCAGACTGCGGAGATCAAGAATGAAAGTATTTGGCTACAAAAATAGCCCGATGACGAATAGTTCGGGCGTTGAACAAGGCACAAAAGCGAGGGACATTGTGGCCTGGGTCTAAACAGGGGATGCAGTAAGAATGAAAATCTCTATGAGGTATTTGCTTTCCACAGGCAACACAATTGTTAACTTTTACTGACATCGGTTAGAGCAAATAAAAGGATCCCCAACGGGGTACTTATCTTTTTTGAAGACTTCAGATCTGAAGCTCGAAAACGAAAATTTCAGGAGACTGCCGACCGGTACTTGTGAACTGCTTTTGCTTCGGGCACTGCACAGCAAGAAAGACTGATGTAATGGCATCGGCTGCATGTTTTATATCCCTGGTGACCTGACGTCATGGAAGAAGTGACAGCATCCAACGTAGAAATCCGAAGAATCTTATATTCAGGCCGGCTGAGGGCAACCTGCAGGCAGATAACCCAAATGTGATGACTGCAACAGTGAAACACGAAGAACATCTGCCCCTGCTGCACTTGAGAGAGTAGAGGAATACTCTGAGTAATGCAAACGGAACTTAGAATATAGTCTCACAATACAAAAACAAAATAAGTAACAGTCTTGCAAACAACGAAAAAATGATCATTTAATTTCATATAATACTAGTATACAAATACGAGACGAGTCTACTCAGGACTCAAAACATTTCCATTTTTTTTCTTATCTTTCAGGCTTTCAGCTTTATAAACTATGTTTATTTTATTTACCTGCTGGAGGAGCCTGGGGAAGAAGCAGCAAGTGAAGAAATAAATTTTTTCATGACTGACCTTCGGACCGGGGATTCACCGCCGCACAGCTCCAGGTCTGTTAAAGTAGACTTGTTCTGCTGCTCTGTTGTCTGGGGACAGGGTGTTACCAAGTCTTGAATCCTGACTCCTGCCTTCTAAACTAAACTAAATGAATTACGCAAGTCAGCGCCATGTATACAGCACTTATTTTAAATTAAAAATAACACAGTGTCTGTCCGTCTGCCCTTGGTTGTGTTATCAGTGCTCAGGCTCACTCAGGCTTCTAACTTAAGTTCTCTTCTCTAACTAACTCATCTCTGTCCCGCTCGCCCCTCTCTCTTTATATTCCCTAATCCCTGACCCTATCCTAACTGTTGCAGCAGGTTGCCTTGTGGTGGGCGGGAGACGCGAGTGAAGAGTCCATCAGCATGTGCTAAATGTAAAGAAACTTTAACTCACTCACTCAGCCCAGAGCAGCCCTCAGCTGAATTCTGACAGGCTGGCAGGCTGCTTACGAAGATGACTTCACCATGCACGCCTCCGTGCGATGACGTCAGTCCAAAAAAAGATGAAAAAAACAAAAAAAATAAAGCCTGGAAATTCGGAAATTAAGGGGTGCCACTCAGGAATTGTGGTACCCCATCATCTGGACCTCAAAACCGGTAAAAACCAAGATATTCCGTACGGTTGAGAGGTATGTCTGTCTCCCTTTTACCTGGACCTCCTCAATACTCCTTCATAATTTGTAAACATCTTCATCGCATAATTACTTCACTGTCTAATATTCAATATCTGTATCAGCTAATTCCATTTGTAAGTAACTAGACTCTCATAAGCTTGACATTAACTAACATTTTACTGGATTCTTCATTTAACTGTCATATTTTCATTAACTGTTATATCATTACAGTTCTATATATGTTCATTTATTATTCTATACATGTACATTTACTTTTTTGATTGTTACATCATTACTAGTCTATATATGTATGTGCATGTATTATGCAACTCTTGTATAACTGCCTTCTACACATTCTGTAAAATGAAACATTTCTCCTTGGGCTGCTGCTGAAAATGGGGCTTGTGCCCAGTTGGGCTTTCCTTGTAAACAAAAGCAATAAATAAATAAAATGTGATATGCACTTTGGAAAAAAATCATCTCTTCTTGAAATAATGTATATTGTGTTTTACTTCACTAAACATGTGCCTAATTTCACAATAAAGAAGTTGAATGACGCAAGGATACTTCTAAACCTCTAACTGCTAAGAAATCTGGCCAAAGCCAAACATGCTCAGGGGACAAAAGCCCCAAATCAGGGAGAGAGTTTAAATATTGCTCTTATACAATGTTGCTAGTATAACAGGTTTTGCATTAGCATGCACTTTGCTGAAGGATATGAAGTCTGAAACTCACATGTATGTCATTATTTAGCAACTTCACTCCTTAATGATTTGCCAGAAAACTACACAGTTTAGGAGGAAAACACAAAAATATGAATCATAAATCTGGGCATTCTGTGAAAATCTGGACACTTGAGAGGTATGTGCAGGAAGCCTATCAAGTTAAGTGCTATTCAAGAAAGCATGCATTTCACAGTGTGTCCAGAAACCCCACATTTACAGACAGGTCACATACAAATACAGACTCCGTGAACTGGGGTGATTGAGAGTGAACCAGGGAGGGCAGAACAGAACAGTGATGCCCTACTCTCCTCCCTTACAGGGGAGCAGAATGGTATGTTTTCCACAGCTGAATCACCCCTTAGTGGGGATTGGAAGGTTAGCCGTGGTAATATCTAATAAGGGATGGGCTGTTTGTCCAAAACATCTGACTGCACATGGGAGTATACACATGGCACATGACATTATAAAATGGTTTCACAACTGCACATACGGGGCATCAAAATTTGGTTTCACACCCTGATTAGGTAAACCTAGGACACAAGGAATCTTCACCCTCAATCCGCACTAAGGCAACCCCACTAAATCATGATACACAGCACTCATTCCTGCCCTCACAGGAGGATCTAACACAAAGGGGAGAATGAATAGAGACAGATGATGGGCAGGCAAGGAGCTTAAACTTGGCACATCAGTGCTCAATGCTTTAATGTACGATGACTAATCTGCAATTCCTGTGCTTTGCATTTAAAGACCAAGACTGTGGCATCTTGGGGATTTTCCTTTCCTTGAGATAAAGCAACCTCAAAATATTATTATATCTGAGTAGCAGGGTAAGTGATGAACAACCCCCCCCCCCCCCCACACACACACACACACATCAAGTGATGTGAGGAATGGCAACCCCCCCCCCCCAACACACACCCACACGCACACACACACACACACACATACACACACACACACACACACACACACACACACACACACACACACACAGGGATGTGAGGAAGCAAAGCCCTCCGTTTTAAGTGATTTTCTTTTGGAATGTTGATTTTTTTTCTTAATGCCTCTTTTATGATTGTGTGTTCAAGTGTTGGATCACATACGAGTTGCATAATTTCCCACTGTAGTGCCATGATTTATAGGGACAACCAGAATATGTGTAAAAATATAAATAAATAAATTACCTATACCCATTTAAACTGCATGTGACATATTACCTAGTTATGATGTCCTCAATGCTTCTGTAACATGAAAGTTGCTTTTTATATAGCTACTGTAACAGTTATATTTTCCCCTCTTTGGTTAGCTAGTGGTGAGAGATTATAGGCACTAAGCAGTGAGGCATGACTATCTGGTTAGAAAGCACATCGCATTGAGCTTTAAATGTAACTGTTTCACTGGGCCAATGGCTAAACAACAGTACTACAACAGGCCTTGAGAAACACTAGCCACTGGGCCAATGGTAAACAACAGTACTACAACAGGCCTTGAGAAACACTAGCCACTGGGCCAATGGTAAAACAACAGTACTACAACAGGCCTTGAGAAACACTAGCCACTGGGCCAATGGTAAAACAACAGTACTACAACAGGCCTTGAGAAACACTAGCCACTGGGCCAATGGTAAACAACAGTACTACAACAGGCCTTGGGAAACACTAGCCACTGGGCCAATGGTAAACAACAGTACTACAACAGGCCTTGGGAAACACTAGCCACTGGGCCAATGGCTAAACAACAATACTACAACAGACCTTGAGAAACACTAGCCTTTTAGGAGCACTATTCATGGAGGGATGGCAATACACATAAAACAAGAAATGACTTACATCAGTCACTTTGGGAGCACCAACAGTTTTCACCAAGCTAGAAACAGGAGACTATGTTAAGAAGTATGCAGGCCTCACACACTTCATAGCCAAATGAACCAACTATAACCCTTCAATGCCCTGTATGTCGAACATCCTGGTTTAACTTTTGGGACTGAATAAATACTCAGCAGCTCTCTATACAATGTATGCAGACTTTTACCTCAATAAGAAAACATATACATACATAAACATATTAGTTTACAGTAAACTCTCAGACTCACAGTTAACTGGAACTGAAGCAACCTGAAAAAAAAATTGGAGAAATACAATTTTCATGCGTTGCACTTTTTGACCCCCCCCCCCGTGGAAACATAACTGAAGTTTTTAGAGTTTTAAAAAAGAAGATAGGAATAAATCCCCTCTCCCCCCAGCCTGAGAACAAGTCAAGCCAAACAAATAGTATAGGGTACAGTATTAGTCAGACCTATTTTTAACAGTAACTCTCAAGCAACCAGAAACTACAGTTATCCAGCATCTACCAATCCCCGTGGGTGCCAGTTAACTGAGAGTTTACTGTACTAACATTATGATGCACTCAACAGGAACTGGAAAACTGATTTTACGGTCTTAATAATCCTTCTAGATGGGAGAACAAATAATGCAGTACTTACTAAACAGTTACAGTGCATGAAGTAATTCACTACCATTCCTTCAGGCCTGCATGCAGGGTCTCAAGGAGGCTTACACTGCAAAGAGATTCTCACATAACTATAGGTCAAAAAAATTAAGATTATTACTTTCTGGACCACCTGACTGCAACAGTCTTGGATCTCAGCCTTGAATTCACCAACACACTCCTGGAAATGATACATTAAGCCTTGTACTAACCAGTATCTCCTCTTCCTGATGCTGATAATTCTAGCATGGTGGTTTTTATTTAAGCCTGGGCCACGAAAAGCATGAATGAAGATAATAACCCACGTCACTGCAATGCCCGGATAAAGATTCATGTACTAGCACAAGAACTTCCTGATTAGAACTTCCCTTCCTTTCAGTTACTTTCATACCATCAGTAATTTTATATGTGATAATTCACAGGATGCCAATCATAATCCTTTCAATCCTGATTGACTGAATGAAAAGAATGAGGACGTATGGACCTGCCCCTCCTCCAAGGGTCATGGTTACGCCCATTCCTGAGTTTTGGTGAACTGGGTTTTGATGGTTTGCGAACAACTTGGTTTGTGGTTAACATTCCATGACTTCATCCTTACTTGTGCTAACTCTGACCCTGCCTCTGACCTTAACCTCACTACTTTACAAAATTCCTTTCTCTAACAGTAACACTATTCAGATAAATTATGTCTGTATGTTAGTTCTTGATGTTGGGACTGTTAGTTTTATTTTTTACTTACCTGACTGATGAAAAAAAGTTAAAAATCCCTTTGTGACCAGTTTAACTTCAGCCTTTTTTTCAATTTTTTTTTTTAGTTCTAATATGCAGAAATTACACTGAAGTTTCTGCACACTGATGCTTGATATGATGCTCATCTCTCTCCCCCTAATATATATATCGAGACAGACAGGTTTTAGACAACTCACTGAAGACCAGTTCACTGAAAAAGTACTCAGACAAAACGGCTGAAAGCCCATTTCAATTAAAGACACTGCAACTGAACTAACATGCTACAACCAAAAATACCCGGGGCAAAAGTGTTTAAAAAACTTTTCTCCAGACAGGCAAGCACCCCTGCATCCCCTCTTCCCATTGTGTGAGGGGGGGTTTTGCCCATATACACACCCTTACTTAAATACTAACCACAGAGTCAGACAACTGTGTAGAAAAGCAAAAGTGCCACACACACAAGAAATGACTGCTATTGCAAACATACAGACTAGATCACACACAAGAAATGACTGCTATTGCAAACATACAGACTAGATCACACACAAGAAATGACTGCTATTGCAAACATACAGACTAGATCACACACAAGAAATGACTGCTATTGCAAACATACAGACTAGATCACACACAAGAAATGACTGCTATTGCAAACATACAGACTAGATCACACACAAGAAATGACTGCTAATGCAAACATACAGACTAGATCACACACAAGAAATGACTGCTATTGCAAACATACAGACTAGATCACACACAAGAAATGACTGCTAATGCAAACATACAGACTAGATCACACACAAGAAATGACTGCTATTGCAAACATACAGACTAGATCACACACAAGAAATGACTGCTATTGCAAACATGCAGACTAGATCACACACAAGAAATGACTGCTATTGCAAACATGCAGACTAGATCACACACAAGAAATGACTGCTAATGCAAACATACAGACTAGATCACACACAAGAAATGACTGCTATTGCAAACATGCAGACCTAGATGAAGAGTAATTATGTGCAGGGCACCCTCAAGCACTAGCCAAAATGTCTTCATTCATGTCTAAATATTTCTGCTTCTGTACTGCAGAACTACACCAAGCTATACCATGTTCAATATAACGGACCTTTAGACAAATTTACTGTATGAAACTATATATCTAGCCATAAACAGATATACACACACAACACATAAATATATACATACATATATATATATATATATATATATACATATCTGTATAGATATACATAGAGAGAGAGCTGTAGCTATACATAGATATACGGACAGATTCTAAACAAAACACAGAAAACACTGCTCATGACGCTGACTACAGGAAGGCATCTGTTTTGCCCTTATTCATCTTTACTAGTCCTAACCCCAAACCTGCATATTACATTATGAAAAACCCTTTCGTTAACAGTTTTACTGTATCAGTATGTGTGGCGCAGTGGTGCAGACGTTAGTGTGGTTGCCTCACAGCAAGAGGTTCTCTAGTTCGATTCTTGGCCGGGGGGGGCTTCTGTGTGGAGTCTGCATGTCCTTCCTGCGCTCGTGTGGGTTTCTTCTGGGTGCTCTGGTTTCCTCCCACATTTCAAAGACATGCGTTTGGAACACTTCTCCGTAGACCTCCACTGAAAACGGGCTCTGTCCCAGTCAGACTTTGAGTAAACAAACGTTAAATAAATAAATCACTATAAAAGACTCTTGGACATGCTTCCCATATCAGTAGGCATAGGTAAACAGTATTAGTGCTATGCCTAACTGTTATTCTAATCATGTCACACAAACTGACACTCACACAGTCGCACAAATAATGCTAAAATGATTACTCCTAGTTTGCAATCATCTGAGAACTGGTCAGCCAAAGGCCTTTGCCATTGGATTTGACATCTGGAAAGTAGGTGCCAAAGAGCAATACGGCTCACACACAGAAACCTTTATTTAGCACTTTCATCAGCTGTCAGCATTGACTTCTTCAGAATACAAAACAGCACACTGAACCACTTGTTAAATATGCACTTTTGTCACGAGTTACACTAATTAAGCAATTAATTAATTTTAAAAGGTGTATGTTCATATTATTTAAAAACTGAAATTAATGATAAATTCCCTATAATACTAGCAGCAGGAAAAGCATCATTTTCTACACATAACATTGAAAGCAGCTTTTGGAACAGACAGAGCTGTGTTATGCAAACTGGGATGATAAAACATATAAAAACCTGTACAAAGCTAATTCTCAGAAATAAATAATAAATAACCTCTTAATTCTTTCACAATCTATTAGCTTAAAATGTCCTTAGTAAAATTACGTTTTTATTTACATATGCAATTCAGCTTTTAACTTGAGATAGCTAGAAATGGAAACAGTTACATTAAACCCAGGGGGTATGTTGCATTGCACTTAAGCTGCCACATTAATTCTCGATACTCTAAAAAAAATGTCAGATGGACCCCCCCCCCCCCCCGTCATTGTTTCCTAGCTGTTCAAGGGCACTGAAATGGAAACAGTTTCATTAAGCCCAGGCAGGGGGGATATGTGGCATGTATGGGTTGTAGAAAGTGTATGGGATACCCTCTTCCTAGTAGCATACTCTCTAAAATTCCCATTTCCTTTAGAAAGAATTCCTTTTCGCTGATCATCCTTGCCAACCTAACTCCCTGCCCCTTCACCAAAGATCTCTTTTGATGCATTGGGTGAGCACTGGAAAAGTGCAACAATGTACTGGAGTAGGTTGGCTTCCTGAATAACGTGGAGGTAAACCTGTAAACCTTCCTGATAGTGATGTCCAAGAAGTGTATACTGTCGTCATTAATGTCCATTGTGAACTGTAGAAACTGTGTACTTTTATTTAAGAATTCGAACTTACACTTTCTAGAACCCATACTTCAGGAAGTCATCACAGAGAGAAAGCAAGGCCATTTTTTACCCATATTAAGGGGGTATATAATAACAAAAGCAGTGGTAGGGTAGACATACCACACATTACCAAGAATTCATTTCAACACTCTATGGTTCTTACTTTTAGTCCACTTTTTGGTAAAATCTAAGAAATTTTAAATCACAACTGGGTACTTTTTGACATGGATCAGCAATTTAAAAATAAATTAGATGACTATCCGGTAGTAGTATATAAGAAAGGCAAGTCAATAAAAAACTTGCTTGAAACTAATGTAACCAATGTGAACAAAGGCAAGATAGTGAAATGTAGACATTGTAATCAATGCCCATACATTTTGGAGAATGAGTCTCTGGACATTAGGGGGTTTGGTAGGGTAGTCCTGAAGCAAAGGCTTAATTGTCAAAGTAGATGCCTGATATATGTAGCGATTTGCCAACAGTGCTATAGTTTCTACATAAGGAAAACTATTAATAGCCTCAATAAGCGAGTTTACCAACATTTATATGATATTAAAAATTATATGATATTAAAAAGAACAATCTCAAGAATGCGTTATGCAAATACATAAAAGAACACCCTGGTCATCAGTTTAAATTCAGTGCCCTTGAACAGATAGGAAACAATGACAGGGAGGGGGGGGGGGGTCCATCTGACATTTTTTTTTTTTAGAGTATCGAGAATTAATGTGGCAGCTTAAGTGCAATGCAACATACCCCTCTGGGTTTAATGAAACTGTTTCCATTTCAGTGCCCTTGAACAGATAGGAAACAATGACGGGGGGGGGGGGGGGGGGTCCATCTGACATTTTTTTTAGAGTATCGAGAATTAATGTGGCAGCTTAAGTGCAATGCAACATACCCCCTGGGTTTAATGTAACTGTTTCCATTTCTAGCTATCTCAAGTTAAAAGCTGAATTTCATATGTAAATAAAAACGTAATTTTACTAAGGACATTTTAAGCTAATAGATTGTGAAAGAATTAAGAGGTTATTTATTATTTATTTCTGAGAATTAGCTTTGTACAGGTTTTTATATGTTTTATCATCCCAGGTTGCATAACACAGCTCTGTCTGTTCCAAAAGCTGCTTTCAATGTTATGTGTAGAAAATGATGCTTTTCCTGCTGCTAGTATTATAGGGAATTTATCATTAATTTCAGTTTTTAAATAATATGAACATACACCTTTTAAAATTAATTAATTGCTTAATTAGTGTAACTCGTGACAAAAGTGCATATTTAACAAGTGGTTCAGTGTGCTGTTTTGTATTCTGAAGAAGTCAATGCTGACAGCTGATGAAAGTGCTAAATAAAGGTTTCTGGTTTCTGTCTGAGCCGTATTGCTCTTTCTTTTTTTATTTATTCTTTTTATTTATTCAGTTTATTGTTGTTTTGTTTGTGTTCTTAGATGCCAAAGAGAAGTGGGCCCAGCAGAGAGCCCTGGGAGCTCCACTGGTGACAGTTGTCTTTGTGGAGGTGACCTCATTGATTCTAACATCATAGGTCCTATCAGTGAGCCAGCACGCTCTCCAACATGTTATAAAGGTGTTTATACCTAGTTCTGTAAGTTTGTTGACAGTGCTTTAGTGGGGTACTGCATCAAATGCTTTAGACAGATCGAGGTAGGCAGTATGCACCATTTTCATCTCATCCACTGCCTTAATGACCTTTGCAAAGAAGTCCACCAGATTCAGTAAGCATGACCTTCTTTTGACAAAGCCAAACTGGGATGAATCCAGTGTCTGGAGTTCTCCTATGTTCTTGTTGGTAATTTCCATGACAATTCTTTCCACGGCTTAACAAATAAAACTAGTCAGACTAATGGATCTGTAGTTTCCAGGATCTGTTGGATGTCTTCCCTTATGAAGGGGGGATGATATTGCAGTCATCCATTCATGTGGCTCACAGCTTGTTTTAAGACTATAGTTGAGCAATAACTGCATGGGTCCTGACAAGTCATATTTTTTGACTATTCAGTAAGCATCCTGGGATGCTGTTAGGTACCACTGAGGCCGTGTGCTTGTTTTTAGTCAGTGCACCCAGTACATGCTCCCTAGTTAAAACTGGAGGGGCTACATTTGAGGGTATTTTTAGGTGATGGTTGGAGGTTAGAGGTGGGGGGGTTGGAACTGAATTTGAAATTGCTAATGGGTTTGCTATAGCACCAGGCTCAGTGAATGTGGCACCATTAACCACCTGTTTAACACATAGCTATGTGTTACCCTCGAGTTCTGACACAGTTGTAGAAGACCTTATGGTTATCCTTTCACCTGAGAGGCTTTCTTAACCTCAAAACTGGCTTTGCTTGACCTAATTAGCCCTCTTAGTTGCCTATTTACTTTGATGAGAGAATTTCTATTTTTATGAAATTACCCCTTGCCATCATTTTTTTTCATTTTGTTGTATATGCTGTTTCATTTGTGATGCCACCAGGATGGGCCACTTAAAGGGCTATTCCTGGGAATACAGAATACTACTTCTGGTAGGTGCAGCAGCCCCTATGCAGCCACTAACATGGTTATACTGAGTTTCTGACAGCAATTCAGCATAGGATGCTGTGTTCTCTTGGTATGGAGTAGCATTGAATTTTGACAATCCATCACAATAATAAAAGGTAATTTATCCTGGAATAGTTCCTAACTTTTATTGTTTTCAATGGGATTATGGAGTTGATTTTGAAGGGAACAGATTTATAATTGGACCTTACCAGTGAGGATGAGACTTTGTGGTGCGGGGATTGCAGCGTTCTTCCATATTTGTGACCATGAGGTCCAGTATGTTTGAGCCTCTAGTGGGTGTATTCAATATTTGACCAAAGGTGTTTGTATTTATGAAGTCCAGGAATTCCTGTGCCTGTAGGTTTAAGGCCATGTAGGATTCCCAATCTATAGAGGGGTAATTAAAGTTTCCTATGAGGAGGGTGTTAGGTTGGATGGCAAGTGTCTCAAGTAGGTCCAAGAATGCACTCTGTGCTTCTTGGGATATGGAGGGTGACCTCTAGTTAAGTAAAACATTGTATGAGATTTTGTCTATGGTGTTCTGCATGTGGAGAAACTCCAGTGTGTCACTGTGTTTGACCACCCTAGAGGTACACTTGTTATTGATGTATATTGAGGCACCTCCGCGGTGGTATGGCGGTAGCATTGTTACCTCACAGCAAGAGGTTCTCCCGTTCGATTCACGGCGTGGCTTGGGAGTGCCTTCTGTGTGGAGTCTGCATGTCCTCCCCGTGGTTGGGTAGCATTCGAAAGACATGCGTGCATAAATGGGCATGCCTTCATTGAAGGTTGAGCGTCGAGCTGGCACCTCGGCATTTCGTAAAAACTCTACTGCCAATCATTAGCAGACCGGAGTTCTGCTGTGGCGACCCCTTACCAGGAAAAGCCGAAAGACAAAACAGCAACACTGAGGCACCTCCTCCTTTAGCCCTTTTCTGTGCAGCTACTGGCCTAAAAGTGTGGAAGGCACTGAAACTTTGCACTGCTAGGGTACTCTCTGCCACTTTACACCATGTCTCGGTAACTGCACAGATGTCTATATTCTCAAGTGTGAACAAGGCTTGGAGGGAATGTAGTTTTTTGTTTAAGCTCCTAGCATTGAGCAGTAACACCCTGAGGTGAAGTTGAGCTGCTTTTGCTATCTCAGTAAGTTTGACAATTTGGCACTGCCTAAAAAAAGCAGTATGGAGGTGGATAAAGTTTTAGCCAGCTTTTGCCATTTTTACAGTCCAGTCTGCGACTATTTTACTGGGCGGAGCTGCCTGAAGACATACTTTGATTCAGTTGCTTGAAAAGGGAAAAGGCAACGGTAAAGAACATACTGAGTGATGAATCTCTGATGCCCCTGGGAAGAGACAGAAAGCTGAAACTATCCAAGCGATACTGCGTGCTTTTTTGTGTCTTGGTCTAATGTGTTCCTGGTGGCCTACAAATGCCACTTGGGGTTCATATACATTTGAGGGAAGTTAACGATTTTCCCCTTGTCAAATGATGCCCATTTATCTTGATTCAAGCAATTTACCTAGCTGACCATACGGTTGCTGGCCTTTGCAAATGGCCACAGATTCTATGACAGAAATCTTTAAAGATCCAGGTAACCAAATTATGTCTCCTTCTGCAAAAGACAGCAGAATGACTGCCTGCAGCATTACAGATGTAAGAGTCTTGGTAGAGGATCTCAAGAGACTGATCAAGGCAGCAAGTGACAGCTGACAAGCTGAAGAAATTAGCTTCAAGTGTCTTCCTTTATAAGAATGTACAACCTGGTCTTCCTTGAAAGTTTTTCAAGAAAGTTAATAAAGTATTTCATCACATCATTTCTAACCCCCATTTCAACTTTATACCCACTTCAACTTAATGTGCACCTCCTCTGATAAGATAAGAAAAGTACAGTTTTGTACCTACCATAAATGTAGATGTTCGAGTGTTCACCCTGCTACAGTCATCACACTTGGGTTATCCTGCCGTCAGGCAGTCCCGCAGTCGGCCAGAGTTCCAAAGTCTTGGTCCGGCATTGGTTGCTGTCGCTTCTTCCCTGACGTCAGTGCGCCAGGGGTATAGAAGAGGCATCCAACGCCATTTTCTTCAGTTTTTCTTGCCCCAGATGTCAGGTGCCCCCAATAGGTAGGCAATACATATTGCTATATAAAAATTAAACAATACCTTCAGTCACAAGCAAATACACCACAGAGGTTGTATAGGATAGAAAGGCATAGATAAGTCTAGGTAGTTCAGAGGGGATGGAGGGTGGGTAACCTGGACTGCAGCAGGGTGAACACTCGAACATCTACATTTATGGTAGGTACAAAACTGTACTATGTTCATCGTGTTACCCTGCTGCAGTCATCACACACGGGTTGAATCCCAAAGCTAAGGATGGGTGGTGGAGTTAAACAGGGTTAGAAGAATCTAGTAGGCCCTGCAAAACTGCAGTGGCAAAACCAGCTCTAGTCTTAGAATATAGAGGCAAGTGATAGTGTTTGGTGAAGGTGTGCACTGAACTCCAAGTTGCAGCTTCCAGAATATCCTTGGTTGGCACTCCCCTGAGAAAGGCTGCTGATGTAGCTGTAGCCCTGGTGGAGTGGAACCTAATGTTAGCAGGTACCGGTTTCCCATGATGCGTGTCGCAGAAACGTATGCAATGTCCTATCCATTTTGAAATGGTCTGTTTTGAGATAGCTTTTCCTTGTGATCCTGCAGCATAGGCTACAAAGAGCTGGTCAGATTTTCTGAAAGCCTTAGTTTTATCCAAGTAGTAACGTAATTGCCTGTGAATGTCCAAAGAGTGCAGGAGTCTTTCTCCTTTGTTCTGGGGATTTGGGAAAAAGGTGGGCAAATGAATGGTTTGGTTTAGGGCCACACTGGATATTCACCTTTGGCATAAAGGAAGGGTTAGTTCGTAGAGAGATTCTGTCTTGATGAAAAATGAGGAAAGGCTCCACTGCCATTAGTGCCTGTAGCTCTGAGACTCTTCTAGCTGAGGTTATTGCTAGCAGCAGGGCAGTTTTCCATGAAAAGAACTTTAAATCTGCTGAAAAAGCTGGTTCAAAGGGTGGCACAGTAAGCTTTTCCTGAACAAAGTTGGGATCCCAAGTAGGTGTTGGTGCTCTCCTGGGCGGTCTTATGTTCTTAGCCCCTCTGAGGTACTGTCTTAGGAGTGGATGTGAAAATAAAGGAGGATCCGTGTTGTAATGGGCTGAAACTGCTGAGGCATGGATCTTAATATATGAAAAGGAAAGTCCTTTGTGCAACATCTCAGTTAAATTTTGTAGAATCTGAGGAATGTTTGGATCAAGGGGATTTTGGCCTTTAGCCTGGTTCCAGGCGCAAAATCTTTTCCATTTGTCTGAATAGGTTTTCCTGGTGCTAGGCCTCCTGGCCTCCAGAATGACATCCATAACAGCTTTGGATAGAGGTATTGGCTGGTTGTTTAGGTAATTTGCCATGCAGCCAGGTTTAAAGTCTTGAGCTGGCTGTGTAGAATCTGATTGTCTTGCTGGGTGAGCAGGTAAGGAATTTGTGGTAAAATCCATGGTGGGCCGTAGGCCATGTTCCTTAGAATTGGACACCAGTGCTGGCGTGGCCAGTCTGGTGCAATGAGTATCACTTGTGGCCTCTCTAATCTGACTTTCAGCAGCACCTTTGCTAGAAGAGGCAGCGGAGGAAAGGCATACACTGTTAATGTTTTCCAACTGAATGAGAGGGCGTCCACTTTCCAAGCTTGTGGGTGGAATATCCTTGTGCAAAATTTTTGAAGTTGGTAGTTTTGGGGGTTGGCAAACAGATCTATGTCTGGACGTCCCCATTTTGGAGTTATCATTGCAAATACTTGTGGATCTAGTTTCCACTCGTGGGGATCCATGATGTTTCTGCTTAGGTCGTCTGCCAATGTGTTTTTCTTTCCTGGCAGGAATTGTGTTTGTAGTTGAACTTGGTAAGACAGTGCTGTGTTCCACAAGGTCATTGCTTGCCTGCATAGGGGGTAGGAATGTGTGCCCCCTTGCTTGTTTATGTACCACATTACTGTGGTATTGTCTGTCTTTATTATTAGTTGTCCTGGGTGTAAGAGGTCCTTGAAGGCTGTTAGGGCATTCTGTACTGCTAGCATTTCTTTTTGATAGATATGCAGATGCCTTTGATCTGTAGTCCATTTGCCCTGAATGCACTGTCCTGCCATTGTGTGCTCCCCAGGCATAGTCCGATGCATCTGTTGTCATAGTTTGCCTGGCTGTGGGTAAGATGAAAGGCTGGCCCTTGTTGAGGTGACATGCCTGTGCCTACCATATAAACTCCTGTTGAAGGCAGGGAATGAGTGGTATCATTGTTTCCAAGCTGTGGCTGTGCTGAGTCCATACGCTTTTCAGGTACCATTGTAATTTCCTCATATACAGTTTTGCAAATGGTATTAGTAGTATGCAAGATGCCATGAATCCCAAGGCCTGCAGAATTTTTCTTGCAGGGAGTTGGGTCTTTGTTGCCATTATTTTGAAGTATTGAGTCAACTGTTGTTGCTTGTCTGGCATGAGATAAGCCATCTGGGCCGTTGTATTCAAGCTGGCACACAGGAATATTATGTTTTGTGAGGGCACTAGTTTTGATTTCTTTTCGTTTACTGTGTACCTTAGTACCTTAGCAACTTAGAAGGTGTTTGACAAATGCCAGATGCTTTAAAAGAATGTCCTTGCTTTCTGCCTGAATAAGGCAGTCGTCCAGGTATGGGTACATTTGAATTCCTCTTTGTCTGCAGTATGCAATTACTGGTGCCAGGCATTTTGTGAAGACCCTGGGCGCAGTAGATAAGCCAAAGGACAGTGCAGAGAATTGTTAGTGGGTTGAACCTGCAATGAAGCGGAGGTATCTTCTGCAATTTTGTCTGACAGGGACATGCAGGTATGCCTCCTTGAGATCCAACGTTACTAGCCAAGCCTTCTTGCCCAGCATGGGAAGAAGCTGCTGTAGTGTTAGCATCTTGAATTTTGGTACTTGCAGATAGGTGCTCAGAATTGAAAGATCCAGAATGGGTCTCCATGCTTTGTCCTTTCTGGGGACTAGAAAGAGTCTTGAGTAAAATCCTTGTCCTTGCTCCTGTGTAGGTACCTGTTGAATGGCTCTCATGTCCATGAGAGCTGTAATTTGTTTTTGTGCGTCTGCCCATTGATTCGGTGGCAGGTTTGGCATTCCTTTTATCCTTGGCAAGGTATGAAAGTGGAATCTGTATCCTTGTGAGACAATGTTTACGACCCATTTGCCTTTTGTGATGATGTGCCAGTTGTCTGCAAAAAGTGCTAATTTTCCTCCCAAGGGAGCTGCCAAGAGGGATTTGCTTGGGAATTTGAGGGTTGAGTCATTGTGTTTGTCTTCTGCTAGCTTGGGGCCTGTCTTCTCCTCCCTTCTGGGTAGTAGTACCCCATTGGCGAGGTTTATAAGGGCCTTGGGACTGACCTCTGCCCCTTGGGTGTCTGTATTTGCTCCTCTGTGATCTGACAGAAGCTGGAAAGGACCAGTTTTTTGTTGGCCAATTTCTGCTGAAACGAGGGGGTTGTACCTGTAAAAAATCCTTGACCGTCTGCATAGACTTTGCCTTATCCTCCATCTTCTTTAAAACCTCTTCTGCTTTGACACCAAATAAAACATCCTGCTGTAAAGGTGCATCCAATAATTTTGCTTTAACATGATCAGGTAGGGTTTGTTCTTTTAACCAAGCATGTCTACGTATGACTGACCCAGTAACTGCTGCTCTACATGAAGCTTCCAATGAATCAAATCCACATTGTAAAGTATGTTTGCCCACCTGTTCAGCTGCATGCAACAGATCCTGCATTTCCTTGAATTCAGTCTGTTCAGAAAGTATTCTCATTTTTTGTTTTAATTGAGACATTAGGAATTGCTGATATTTCAACATGTAAAATTGACAATTTAATGCTCTCATAGCCAGAGTAGCTGAGGTGTATATCTTCTTTCCCCATCTATCTAGGGCTCTGGAATCCCTTTCAGAGGGTACAGGATTTTTAGCCACAGAAGCTTTAGCCCCTTTGGGACCCTGGGAAATTGTTTTTGGATCAGCCACAGGGCTTTTATAAAGGAATTTGTGTGAGTCAGGTACTCTGTAGTATCTGTCTGGTTTGGCTGGAGCAGGAGGTAGGGAGTCTGGATTTAGTCTAGACTCTAAGTAAACATCATCCACAATGTCTAAAACTGGAGGGATAGCAAGTGGTCTGTGCTGGGGTAGTAAAAGGAACTCTCGGAGCCTTTTCTTTGAATCAGAGTAGTCCTGTCCTTCCCAGTGGAAATGTTCCCTCTTGGTGTGTAAAGTTTCCCCAAAGGAGTAGTCTTCAGGGGGAGATGCTGAGGGAATAGATTCTTCAGCATCAGAGTCTTCATAAGGGGAAAAAGTGTAATCCTGTTCCTCAGAAGAAGTTGAGGAAA
Organism: Protopterus annectens; assembly: GCF_019279795.1. NCBI lineage: Eukaryota > Metazoa > Chordata > Ceratodontiformes > Protopteridae > Protopterus > Protopterus annectens. The sequence goes on along the minus strand of NC_056745.1, from coordinate 84,100,849 downwards.
TTGAAACCTGGTCAGAAGAAGTATAAGTCTCCTCTTGTCTTGGTCTTTTATCTGGAGGGGGATGGGAACCCCTGATTAGGGTAATCAAATCTTCAGCCATCTTAAGCATCTGTTTCTTAGGCATGGGGCCTTGAACTGTAGACTGTATGTACAGTCTTTTTTGGTTTTAATGGAGTTTTAAGCTTAGCATAAGATTTAATGGTGAGTGTAGTCGGTCTGAAAACACCTTCTGCAACCGAAGGTGTTTCTACTGCACCGGGATCCCCTTCTGCTCCGGTGTCGGAAGGGCCTAAGGAAGATGGCTGCGATGGCCTAGTACACTCTGCTTGAGAATTCACAGCTGTCTGGGGTTCCAATTCTGCGGTCATCAGAGGCTGCGTAGGTGCCTCACTGAAAACCGGAGAACCGGCGACAGGCCCAGCAGAGCCCCGGAGTCTGGCTTGGTCCTAGGCTGCCTGTCCTTATCCTTGCGTTTTTTATGCATGCCAGTCGTTGGCTGCTCTGATGGCATGATATAATTAAATTTCCTACCAAAGTAATGTCGTGCGATGTCAAAATGGCGTTTGATAGTACGTTTATTAAACCTAGCACAAAACCGACAACCTGTGATGTTGTGGTGTGGGCCTAGGCAAGGAATACAATAAGAATGGAAGTCCTTATGAGCTATTTGCTTCCCACAGGAAATGCAATTGTTAACTTTTTCTGACATTGGACTGAGGCAAGAAAAGGTTCCCCAACGGGGTACTTAGCTTTATTGAAGACTTCGGACTGAAATTTTTCGTAAATCTCAGGTGTCGGCCGACCGGCACTTGCAAAATGCTTCTGCTTCGGGCACCACGCGGCAAGAAATACTGAAGAAAATGGCGTTGGATGCCTCTTATATACCCCTGGCACACTGATGTCAGGGAAGAAGCAACAGCAACTGACACCGGACCAAGACTTTGGAATTCTGGCCGACTGCAGGACCGCCTGACGGCAGGATAACCCAAGTGTGATGACTGCAGCAGGGTAACACGATGAACATCACTAATTCTGTGTGTGTGTATGTTTATGTGCACGTGCAAATGTGAGTCTGGAGATGAGACACTGATGGAGAGTGTGTGAATGTGAATATTTGTTTAAGGACCTACATATTACCAAGGTAACCTTAACATTTTATACTTTTAGTGCAGCAGAAAGGTTGGTAGTTATAAGGACATGTCACTAGTGTTTAACCTGTTGAATCAAACAGTGCAATTTAATGCCTACATACCCCTAAATTGTTTAGCTATTTTTTACATTTGTTTATCGGAGTATTGCACTGCACTGATCGGTCCTGAGTGATTTCAGGCTCACCCGCGTGAAATACAAAACATTTCAGAAACAAAAAATGCAGAAACATAGGCAATAACAGAATAGTTCAGGCTAATTACATATAAAAAAAGAAACAAACTGTAAACTGTGCATGCGTTGTAGACAACAAAACAACAGATGTTTGTTCTCCAGATTGAAAATAGTAACTTGTATGGCCTGTTTCCGTGTCTGTCAGGTTGCCATTGAAACCATATATATTCTGTGCTGTGAAAATTACACATATTGCTGCAGGGTGCCTTCTTAGGATACCTGATCAGTCTTGTTTCTGGAAGAACACTGCAGAAATTTGCACTAAAAACCTCAAACAAGGAAATAACATATCAAGATGTACTGAAGCAGCACTGGATCAGCAGGGAAGTAAGTTTCGATGAAATACACCTACCTACACATCATGTTTTGCAACCCTTGCTGCAATATTAACTTGTTAAAACTTTGTAGTGACAAAAAGTACTTAAGCATCAGCAATTACTCATTTACAATATCACACGCAAAAGGGCACACTTTGTTGCATTGTACATTTCAAATGCAGGTTGAGAGAAGGACATGGTGCAGATATAATATGACGCAAAGCAGGCAATATATAAACTATAGCTACAGAGTAATAGCTTTAAATATTACAGTGCAAAACTGAGGTGTAGCTACAAATACAGACTGAGGTATATAAAATAGGAATTGCTGCCTTTTGATTCCCAATAATCTGCATGATAACTGTGCTGTCAGACTGTATTATGTGTGAAAGCAGATGTAAGTACAGGAAAGATACATACACCTGCTTAAGCAATTCTAAAAACTGCTACAACACAGAAAAAGAGACCGTAGGTTTGAAATAATAGAATCTGATGGGACAAAGGAAATAACTTTTTTGAAACAAGAAATATTTTTATTGAATTATTACTTATGACAAGCAATCATACATTTATATACATGAAAATAAACTAAATTGACATATTTTCAGTTGTAAACATTGTTATATATCACTTACAATCTGTACAGTCATTATCATTCAAACATTACATATCTAATTCATGTGTGAATAAATAGTTTACACCTATTATTGCCTGTATTTTATCTTTATTAATTTTGTTTCCTGGAAAGGCGTGAAACTGTCTCAGAAAGTTGTACAACACCAAAATGTCCTTTTCTGGTTTTATCAGGTATAAAATAATACCATATGTGAAAAAAGCCAACATTTCTCGATTACCATACCAATTATATTCACAAATTTCTGAGTTCCTTACTTTTTTTGCCAGTGCTTTTAAATAAACACAAGCAAAAAGGAAAGAGGACACCACTATTCCTCTGGTCAATACTTAACTTATCAGAAAGGAAACACTCCACTTTCATTTTTGCCTCTGATCCCTCATCTATCCTTATCAACCTTAAAATTTCGTCAAGGAATGCAACTGCTTCCATTGCCCTACTCATAAAATCCCAGCTTACTTTGCTGAATGCTTTCTCTGCATCAAGACCCACCAGCAACAGTGGTGTTTTCTTACATGCTGCTTCCCTCTGGATCATCACTGTTCTATTAATGTTGTTGAATGTTTGTCTCCCCTTCATAAAACCACACTGATTCATAACTATCAATTTTGGCATCACCTTTGTCATTGTTTAAGCCATTATAGACAAACAGCTTATAATCATGGTTTAGAATCAAAATGGGCCTATATGAAGCTGGATCTGATGGGTCTTTACCCTCTTTAGGTATTTCAGTAATACAGCTTTCTTCCAGGATATTGGCACTTCTCCTCCTTTTAAAATACTGTTAAACAGAACCTTCCAGATCTTTATCACTGTCTTCCTTCCTAGTGTCTAAACCTCCACAGGAATAAAATCTTTTCATGGGACTCTCCTGTAGATTGGTTATAAATCACCATTTTTATCTCATCTCCTTTTATCCTAACTGTTAACTGAACCTCATCCACGTCTGACCTTAGCATATTTAATCCTTCAAATAAACGTTTCCATTTGTATATTTTCTTGACTTCTACATTTCTGATTTTCATTAAATTTACGAAATATTTCTAATACCTCTACAGGATCTCTGGTTATTTTCCTTGTTATAGGCTCCCTAACCTTGGCTACAGCCCTTTCTACTTTCTTTTGTATGAGTTGATGTACTAAAAGCTTTTGTGCTCAGGAGTTATTAAAAAACAGTTGCTTAACAGCAATCTTTCTAAACTCATGCGTAATATCGAGGTAGCTTCTTTTTTCTTTAGCACTCTACAATTGTGCCTCATCTTGTTCTATGAGATTCTCCCTATTCTGCAATACTTCAACCTTTGTCAGTCCCTCTACATAATTCTTGTTACTTCTTAACCATATCTATTTTTCTTTTTATTTCTACCCTACATTTAAACTCCACTTCAATTTTATCATACTCCCTAGCTATATTTTCAGAAAAAAGTTCTATCTTCCCTAATATCTCCCGAATAATTTCCACTGCCCATTCCTTAAATTCCTCTTAACAGATATGAGGGAGCACCAGTGTCTCATTTTTACTTCATTACCCTATGTTTTTACTTTAGTTATTATTGGCGCATGATCTGAAATAGCTAGTGATGTTATCAAAACTTTCAATTAAATGCACGTGTTCCTGTGAAATATAATTTCTGTCTAGTCTAGCCCAGTTTTTGTACCTTGGAGACTAATATGTAAATTCTCTCAAAACTCCTACTACTGAATTCACATCTTATACCAAATATTTTCATACATGCAAATCACATTCCAGTCCCTATTTACAAGTCATTCATTCCCTGCTGAAAGGTGATTATTTCTACCAGAATTTTCTTAAGCTACACTGTAGCACTTTTAGGCAGAATATAAATACATGCCATCAATCATACTCCTCATCCCTTGCCAGTAGTCCCTTAGTACTACAAAATCTACCATTATTGTCTTTTTTCCCTCTTCTATCACTATTGGAGCTCTACTCACAATTAATATAAGTACTCCCCTTTTTCTTTATCTGAGATATTCCACTGAATAACTATCCAGAAATCCTTTATTTATCAAATTCACAAGCTCCATTCTTTACAAATGAGTCTCCTGTAGCATAGCTATCTGCACGCTGCATTTTTAATATAGTTCACTCCATTTTCTTTTCTGTATATACCTGTGAGACCATTCACTTTTAAAGATAATATGGAAAGTGATGTCATTATGATAAGAAGTTGTTATTCCCACCTGTTATACATAACAGCTTTTTTAATTGTCAAGTTTCAGTTTTTGTGTTACATGCATATACTAATGTTTAGCAGGTTGCTCTTCTATACAGTTGTTTCTTGTCATATCCATTTGAAGCTGTCATATCTTACAAGACATTTTGATAAAATGAAAACCCTAAAAAAAACACAAATTACCCCAGAACACCCCCAAAACCTATTAACTTAATACAAACACACAAAACAATGTACATCTTCAAATAATGAAGTTTAGCCCTCCTGATGGGAGCAACTGTCCCAAATAGGTAGCTGTACCCACAGGTATCACCAAACCTAAAGTTAAGGTTTTTCATGTTAAAGCATATGTTGTAGCCTGTGTTTTCACTGACAGCTGTCTGTTCTTTCATCATTTCTCTTCTCCACCCAGACGTGAAAACAGCTTGTATACTTTCAATAAGCATCAACTTTTAACCTGAAGAAAAATTGCACTGGGTATCTTTAAATAAAAATTATAGACCGTTCTTAGACTGATAGTAAAGCTGTCTCTTATTCACTGACAATAATTTTGAAACTTTGCTTTTTACTCAGCTGCTTGCCCTTGTGTCTTGTAATTTTACATTCTCCTCAGAAAAAAAATGTTCAGAACTCTCAAGATAAATTGCCTGCACATGTAGTCAGCTTGTCTTCACAGAAAAATAAGAACAGAATGTACAACTGGCCCTAACTGCAGACTTCTCAACTCACACTGAATATTTACTTACTAAAGTGGAAAAAACAGCTAATATCATTAAATATGCAACAGACTCCACCCTTCTCATTAAATTTGCCATATTTTTAGATTAAGCCCAGGACATTTATCAAGACATTCCACCTATACAAAAGTAAGAGCAAGCAACTCAACTCTACATATATTATAATCAGTGTACTTTTACACCTCAACCCCTATCCTGACAGCCCGAGTACAGCCTATTAACGTAAACATGCTTTTGTCCAGCCTTTCTTCTCTTTTAATATCATACCTACATTTCTAAAGCTAAACAAATATTTACTTTGGTATCTTTCTCATATACAACAATCGCTGAAAAGATTTACCCTCACCCCTTCATTTTAGATACCCCTGACTACACACTACACAACTCTACTTTACTATGTAACACACAGTTTACCTCATCACATGTTTTATACGAATACTGTTAAGAATCAACATTGCTTTACTTACAATTACTTTTTCCCTTTAGTGCCCTTCTAAAGATTAATGGCATGAAGTGGGGTATATATGCTTTCAGTCTACCCACATGTTTAATGAAGTCAACAAAAGCCCAATCTTTCTCAGCCACTTTTCCTTGTAAATTCATATTTCACAAATGTGACAGAAGTTTTTAGTCTCACATTTACTCACTAACCGCAATGACACTGGTTTTCTTCCTGTTCATCTCTATCTCCCAACACCAGACTTTGGTTCAAATCCAAGGTACTCCTAATTCTTGTCAGCTTCTGTGCTTTTTTCTGACTCTCAAGCATTGTCCACTGGAACACTGGAAAAGGTTTCACTAGCAAAGTCTCTCTGTGAGCTCTATTGTCAAAAAAAAATGAGAAGCATAGTCTCTTTGCGCTTTGTATTTCCTCCGCAGTCTGTTCTGCTTCAAAATGTCTGATCTTCCAGGAAAAAAAATATTCTGAAGACAGCTGGATACAGCAGATTAAATCTCACACTTGCCTTTTGACATTTCCCGAATGCTGGGACAAATTTGTTTCTCTTCTGCCTGGTATACAGCAAATAATCATTTTCCACAAAGACTATGTTCTTTCCAATTTTTAACACTTTGACCTTCTGCCACAGTTTTGTCAGGAACAACTCTTTCTGCTGGTATGATACTATTTTCACTAATACAAGTGCTGGCTACTTTGTCATAGCCAGATTTAGAACATGCACTTGAAGTGCTCTTCAATTAAGAAATCTTGCTGTGGAATACCACCCCTACGTTTGCATGCATAAAATTACTACAATCTGTTCCTTCCAGTTTCTCTGGTACAGCAGAAAATCTCAGACTTTCCCTGTGTGCTGTGTCCTTTAATTCTACCATTTTTGAAACAGCTCTTCTTGAGAAGTATCATACTCAGCCAGCTTCGACTTCTAATTTTTACATTTTTATCAGTTCAACTGAAGAGCTGCTTAAAGCTTCCTCCATTTTTTCTAGCCTTTTGTTATTTGAGTTTATATACTCCTTCAAACTTCACTCAGTGTTTGCTTGAATTAATTCTTCCTCTGAATTACTGGAGGCCATTTCTTGTACCAAAGCCAAAACCTAAGCTGCTTTTTTCTGAACACCTCCGTTTACCTTTTCTAGTTGATTTTTTCAGGGTTTCTAATTTTCTTCTTTGCTGTCATCCAAGCAGTGTACTTATTAGTCAGTAACTGAATTTTACTAAAGCTGGCAGAATTATTAGCCCATTTCTCAGTTTCTTTTTTTCATATTGGGGGAGCTAAACTTAAGCTGTTACTCAGTGTGCAGCCATCTTGGAAGTCCCGACTGAATGCACTTTAGACTAAATAGCCATTTGACCAAAAACTGTACACGTCTACAGATGGTACTTCTGGTGTCATTTTTGATAGTGGGAGTTGTTAGGGATGTAATTTAGAAGATTTTATGTGGATCGGCAATGCTCACCATCACATTGTACCCCAAGGGTTCATAGGTTCATAGTAGGCTATCTGCCCTAGGGCATTTATAAGCCTAGCCAGAGTGTGTGTGGCTTTCGCCACCCCTTGGGATGAGAATACTACGCCCATTTAGGGTTTAGTTTACTGTGCCTCTGTCTAGTAGTGACACAAGATGACCCCTGGGGTAAACCTACGATCTCCCATCCACTCGTCAAGATTTCTCTTGAAGAGAGTTAGTGAGGGGCTCTGCCTAACATGGACTGGGATTCTGTTCCAGAGTGTAGTGAGCCTCTGGGTTGTGAATCTGTCCCTCCAGCACGTCCTATTTACTTCTGTGTTGAGGTTCAAATCTCTTGCTCTCGTGGCTCTGATGGATTTGGATTTTCTGAGGTGGAGCATGTCCACTAATTCCGGATTGGACATGGCCTTGTACGTCAGGCATAGATCACCTCTGAGTAGGCGGTAAGCGACTGAATAGAGCTGGAGTTTCTTCAGCCGGGCAGCATATGACATATGTTTGAGACCCTTTATCCTCTTGGTGAGGAACTTTTGGGGTCTTTCCAACTGCTGCAGGTGTCGGGTAAGATACATCCCAAATGGGGCACTGTACTCAATCATGGGTCTGATAAGAGAAGAGTACAGGGGCACAATGACCTCTCTTGATCTAGATGTGAATCCCTTCATGATAAGGTGGGCAATATAGAAGGTCTTCCTAACCACCTTGGCAATGTGAGTGTCAAATGAGAGGTTACTGTCAACTTGGGTCCCTGATTACCTCTTAGGTACTTAATGGATTACCACCTATGTGGTAATTTGTGGGTACCTTGTTTTTCCCAAAGGGTATGACTATACATTTTTTGGCGTTCAGTTTAAGGCCATGGCTCTGGCACCAATTATCTGTTTCTATGAGGCCTCTCTGAAGGATGCTTGTGTCCGCTGGAGTATCAATTATGGCGCCCAGGTTGCAGTCATCTGCGAACTTTGTCAGCCACAATCCTCCTATGTTTGCTTGCACCTCGGAAAAATAAATGCCGAACAAGAGGGGTCCCAGGACTGAGCCCTGTGGGACACCGCTTGTGACTGGCTTAGAGTCTGACAAGTCTCCAGCAATTCTGACCTTGTGGGTTCTGTCCTTGAGCCAGTTTGCAACCCATCTTGTGACATATGGGTTTACATTTAAGCTGGTGAGTTTGTCTATGATGCCCAAGTAGGGTATTGTGTCGAAGGCTTTTGCACGGTCAAGGTAGGCTGTGTGAACTGCCTTACCCTCATCAATGGCCTTAGTGACTGTTTCAAAAAAGTCGACCAAGTTCAAAAGGCAGGATCTGCCCTTGACAAAGCCAAACTGGGTAGGATCCAATGTCTGTAGGTCTCCAATGTCTTTGTTTATGAGTTCCATAATGATCCTTTCCATAGCTTTGCAGACCAGGCTCGTCAAGCTTATGGGGTGGTAATTTCCAGGGTCCGTAGAAGCACCGCCTTTGTGGAGTGGGACTACTGTTGCTGTACGCCACTCTTTGGGTACGTATCCTGTAGTAAGGCTAAGATTAAACAGCAGCCTTATGTGCAGGTTTAGTTCCTCTTGGAGTTCATGTAACACGCAGCCCGGGACACCATCCAGTCCCATTGATGCTGTGTTTTTAGCTTTGGCGAGGGCGGCTCTCACCTGGGCATCTGAGATGTTAGGGAGGCTACACTCTGCTGGGATAGATATTTCTCCTTTTGGGGGGGGAGGGGGCGGAGAAATTTGCACTGAACCTGTCTGCCAGAATGTTGGCAATGTCTTCTGTGGGTTCAGTGTATTTTGTGTCATTTTGGACTAACTCTGAACATATCTGGGAGCTTCCACCCAGGTTTCTAACATAGCTAAAGAAGGCCTTGTGAATGTCTTTTGTGTCTTTTGCGATTTTTCTCTCAAAGTTGGCCTTGGATGATTTTATGAGTGATCGTAGTTTTTTGCTAGTACTGATCAGAGATGCCTTCCCTTTTAGGGATTTTGCTCTGTCATGTAGTAGCTTCCTCCTCCTGTTGTAAAGTTTGTTAATGGCTGGGGTCCAGCAGACAGGGCGCCTGCCTTTGGGGGAATGGGTCTTGGTTTTATTAGGGATTGCATGATCCATGCATTTTTGAAGGTGCCCGTAGAAGGCATTTATAAAGGATTCAGTGGTGTGGGTTGTGGTTTCCATTGGCCCAGGGGCCTTGAAGGATACCACTTCAGACTTAAGAAGTGTAAAGTCGGCTTTTGAGAAGTTCTTCACTGTGGTCTTTTGTGCAGGGGGTGGGGGCGGGATGTGGATTTCCAGTGAGATTAATTTATGGTCTGATCTCACCAATGAGGGGTATACTTCCGGTTGGAGCATTTTGTCCCCATGTTTGTGATGATCAGGTCTAGTATATTATCTCCTCTTGTGGGAGTGGTGACTAGTTGTTCCATCGCATTTGAGTTTATGAATTCTAGGAACCTTTGGGCTAGGGTGTTGGGGCTTGAGTAATGTTCCCAGTCTATGTTTAGGTAGTTGAAGTCTCCCAATATGATGGTATTTGGAGAGACATTCATACTCTCCAGTGTCTTCAGGAAGGCTGAGTGGGGTTGCTGAGTTTGAGAGGGTGGTCTGTAGCATGCTACAAACTGTAGGGCAGTTTTGCCTATGGTTAGTTGCACATGGATGGTCTCTGATGCTTCGTGCATTGCCACTAACCTGGAGGTGTGGGTATCCTTGATGAATATGGATACTCCCCCTCCTTTTGTGGTTCGGTCCAAGTTTTGGGGCCGGAAAGCATGATATGAGGTAAAACCTGGTAGTGCTGGGGTGCTCTCAGGAGCCTTGAACCAGGTTTCAGTCACTGCACAGACATCAATGTTCTCCATACTGAGGAGAGCTTCGAGAGCCTGCATCTTGAGCTTTAGACCTCTGGCACTGAGCAGCATTACCCTTAGTTTTTTTTCACTTGTGTTTTCTAGGGAGGTAGGTTTGTCTTTTGAGCCTTGCCTAAAAAAGGCACTATGGGGGTGGCAAGAGCCTTGGCCAATATCAGGAAGCCCAGGGGTGACAGGTGCAAGCCATCCCTTGCGAAGCAGCGTGGCTTGTCAAGCATGTCATCCCAAGCAGACAGACATTGGATCCCCTTAGAATGACACCAGTAATAAAGCCAATTGTTAAAGCTGATCATTTTGTCTTTGTACTGACTTGTTGATGATTGAGTTTGTTCACTGGCACTGATTAACCATGTGTGGCGATTTCTTCTTTATTCCATGGTGTGTGACCATTGAGTTAAAATACATAATTAAAAAGGGTGTGGGGGGTACAGGGGGTGTTCAAAAAATCTTTTATGGTATATATGTCATGTAGAATGTTTCTTACAAAATGGCTTTTCAGTCAAAAGTATGTACTGTTTTTTTTTTCTTTCAGTCAAAGCTACCTTTGACAAAATCATTCACCAGTATATATACATATACACACAAACATATATCGTACATACATAAATATGTATCTATATGCACGTGTGCAGAATCACATGCATGCATGTGTGTGTTTATCAATGTATACTCATTGTTTCATATTTATTTATTTATTTATTTTTTTTACATTTGTTAACCGGGAAATTCCGACTGGACCAGGTCCATTTTCAGCGGAGGCCCGGGGAGAAAAGCTCCAACATCAAGTTATACAAATACAGTACATCCAGCATAATACACAAAACAGGTTACATCATGTATGCTGAGCATAGTAATATAACAAGAATTAATAAAAACACTCCAGGTAAAAGATATAGAACATGGGTAAAAAGACAATGTCAGTCATACTTTGGTAAGAAAAGAAAATATATCAAGTAAGATTCTACAGTTAAAAGTACCCTTTCAGATGACCAAGCCTACAGGGGATCAGAGCTCCAGCATGTGATCAGAGGGGAATTTGGGGAGTTAATAGTAGTATGGGTAGGGTTATGTGATACAAGGGCATAACCATGTACTAAGAAGGTGCGATTTGAGGAGTTTTGAATATGGATGTGGAGGGGCAGTGGACACAGATAGGGGAAGAGAGTTCCAATTTCTGGCAACGGTGTGGGAGTACAGCTTTCCCTGCATTATTGTTAGCCTTGGTGATGGAGAGGAGAGATTTTTCACTGGATCTTAGGTATCGGTTTGTAGTATAGATAGTAAGTAGGTTGGATAATGAGGGGTTTTTCAGGATGGTTGAGAGTATTGGAGGCTGTGCCCAGCTGGTGATAGTTAAGTAGCTGTGGTAGCTCAAGCCATTTTAGTTCTTTTAGTGCAGCACAGTGATGGGTTCTATAGGTTGAGTTAGTAGCAAACTTGGCTATTTTATTGTAGCATGATTCTAGTTTGTCTAGGTCACATTGTCTGATTTGGGTAAAGATTGGTGCTGTATAATAGAGTTGAGAGGAGGTGGCTTTGTGCAAGAGTGACTCTTGCTTTTGTGAGAGAAAGGACTTATGCCTGTATAGCGAGCCTAGATTTTGTGTACTAGTTTTATGGTATGTGAGATGTGAACATCAAAGTGGAGATTATTGTCTATTTCAATGCCCAGAAGTTTGGTGTGGTTAGAAGGGGAGATGGTGGTGCCGTCATTAGAGGTTATGGTAAAGGAGAGGGTTTTTTTTTATCTATTAGGGGTAAATAGTAGCAGTTTTGTCTTTTTGGGATTTAGAATTAGTTGGATCCCAGATATCCATTTTTCTACTGAGATAAAGGTATCTTGAGTGAGTGTACGTAGGGTGGTGGGAGATGAGGCAGAGCAGATCAGAGTTGAATCATCTGCACATTGTATGAGTGTGGCATGTTGTGTAGAGCATTTGAGGTTATTTGTGAAAATAGAGAACAATAGCGGGCCCAGTATAGAGCCCTGTGGGACTCCTATGGTGGTTGGAAGTTGTGTAGACAGAGTTCCTTTCCACTGGACTGATTGTTGCCTGTCAGACAAGTAGCTTCTGAACCAGGCCATAGTAGAGGAGGTGAAGGATAATGATGTTAGTGAGTCTCATATGTAGATATTTTAGGTATTCAGACACAACAAAGACTTACGTGTGTATTCATCCTGCACATATGTACGCACGCAAACACACATATGCACAAAAATGTGTGCATATGCATGCATATAAGTTACTTTCTTGTCACCTCATTTGATTTTATTTTAAACAGCTTCTTACCCTAACAGGAAAAAATATAACTTCAGAGTTCACTTAGTTTTCCTTAAAATGGGTCCAAAGTTCTATTAATTGTTAGCCTCCATTCCTGCCCATACATTTTGACATAAAACATTTGTCTATTTGCCAAAATGAGCAGCACTTTGTTAATTACAAGCTCTACACTTTGAGACATATTAATTATAAGTCAAATCAGTCTTAACTCAGCCTTAACTTTTGTTAAATACCAGTTTCTCAAGATGTATGACACTGGATGAACAGCAAATAATACTTGCCTCAGACAGCCAGTGATATTGTAGAAAATTTCGGGGTCAGGATTAACTGCACTCTTTGGACAGTCTCCTTCGTACCAGCCGGAATAGGGGACGACCACGTTCTGTGTAATGGTTTGGAGTCCTTCGTTTGTCAATACATTCTTCAGGCTGTCAATGGATGACAGGTTCCACAGCAATCCTAAAGAGAGGAAAGCATCAGAGGATCACTGAAAAGTAAGAATCTTGCAAGCAAAGAGGCATAGAATAAGTTCTGAAAACATAACTATATCATGTTCAAAAGTTTCTGATTTAATTACAGACCACACAAGCACTAGTGAGGAAGAATGCAAAGGATTAAGGTTCCTCAGCTTACTGAGTTGCTTCCTGTATCCAAGGTACAGGGTTTGATCCTTTTTACTTTTATCTGCCTACTGTGTGATTCGAAGCAACTCATTTAAACAGACAGTGTGTTCCTAAGTTGCTCTAAAATGGGACATTCGTGTCCAGTAGGTTTATCCAGTTAACACATATTAAATAAAATAAAAAAAAAAGTCATTACTATACATTAAAGCCCACTGTTAAGCACTCATCTTGTCAAACAATTCATTTTTACTTTAAAAATCTCTGGAAACATGTTAAAATAAAATATCCTCACACAATTCAGATGCAACACTTCCTTCTGCAGAAACAGGACAGCTGCCTTAGTTAAAAGCAGGTGGCATGCACTGAAAAACTGATTCAAGCTCATCATCTTTTTACTTCTGATTTTGATGATGGTAGTGGTGACAGGAACTTGCTAAGAAGTAATACTTGCTTTGCACCTGAACAGTACACTTCACAAGAGTTGCTGATGTGGGAGAATAAAGCAATGGAGCATATTAACCTCATAAAATAAAGGCAATTAAAGCATTCAGCTTTCCTGTATTTCACATTATTTGTATACAGTCATTTGACTGCCATACTGAAAATTAAAAATAATGGGTTTGGATAAACTGTTAGAATTAAAGAAATTACCTACAATTAATACTTTTCTCACCATAAATGTAATGATACTCGCTTTCTGAACACAGACTCCTGGTACAGAAAGAAAAGCAGTTATATCCCACACTGAGCCACTTTGAGGCAACTCGTTTTGCAAATGAGCACAACAAAATTATAAACCCTTTCTAGTTAGACATATGTCAACACCAAGCTCCCTTTGTCACTTATATCAGCAAACCACACTTCAGTGCTGGACTCCTTTTATGCAAGAAAACCCAGCAAATAATGCATGCAGCAAATAATACATGCATAAAATGGTTACTATGTTTTTGATGGGAAATGAGTGAACTTGAAACGCATCTTAGCAACAAAATATATATAATCTACACAATAAATGTGCTAATAAAAATATAGAAGTACAAGTTTATACCATTTCCACATTACTGCTGGAAGGCAAATGTAAAACAATGAATGTACATAAGAAAACCAGAGACACACGTAGTGGGTAAACACATGCTAAAGGTATACTAAAGAAAAAAAGTTTAGTAACCACAAACGACAAAAAGGGATTTTAATAAAACATAAAACAAACGGTCAAGCGCTTTCGTCCCTGCCAACATGGGACTTCATCAGAACCATCTATACAAAGCAATTAAAACCATGTGACACACCACTCAATTAAAACATGCTCCTTAAAGCTATAAACCATCTTAGAAAAATACACTCGCAAGAACAGCTAAAGTAAACAACAGTTAATAGAGCTAAAAACTAAGCTTATGTAAGCAGAATTAACACAGAAAGAAAAAAACAGAAATAAAAATAAAAAACATTTCATATTTTATAACTCTGCAGCTGTGATTTTTAAAATGGGTGCAGATGAAACATTTAATACCAGGAAGTATTGTGGTGTGGGTTTCAATCTAAGCTGCCAGATGAATTTCCTTCTTTCAATTTCATTCTCCCAGTGGATCACCCCCCCCCCCCCATGTCTTTATTAATAATGTCCACTATAAAAAAAGAAACTAAAGAAACTTACTGCATAAGTTGTAAGTCAGTATATGCTTATATAACATGTTGTTAATATTTTTGTTTTGAATGGCATAAACATGTATGTATAGTCTTTTACGTAGCTGTCTTTCAGTCTTGCCAATGTAGAAAAAACTGCATCCCTGGCAAACTGCTATTTATACTAATTCACTGCTGTTGCAGTTTCCTACCTTCAAAATTATACATTGCAGTGGATTATCTATCGTGCTCGAACTATCTTGCAGGATAAATCTACATTTACAAGTCCCACAATCCATGGTCCCTTTACAGATGGTACTATTAAATATTCTGGGATGTTCAACCAAATATTTTAGGTTGTGACCAGTTTTATAAACAAAGGTGGGTTTCTCTCCCAAACTATGAATGAAGTCTGAACAGCACCCGGTTTTTAACACAATCTCTTTAACATCTCTGTCTCGTTCCTAAAAGTGAACGATCATCGAATCTGTAAAAGACTTAGTAGCCTTTTGCATTGTCTTTGCTGCAAATCCTACTTCATCTTCACTTTGTACCCCACCCATCCAAAACTTCCTTCCCTATTTTAAAAAGAAAATTTGGGGTGGGGGGTAGCCTCTATCCTGAAACATTTGTACAATTTTACCAAGTTCTAATTTAAAGGCCAAAACATCTGAACTCATCCTGGCTGCGCATACAAGTTGGCCCTTAAAAATATTTTCTTAGTATGTCTTAGATGGTAGCTGTTAAAATCCAAATAACTGCTTGAAAAAATATTTTCTTAGTATGTCTTAGATGGCAGCTGTTAAAATCCAAATAACTACTTGAAAATGTTGATTGTCTAAGCACTCTCAAAATAAAGCACCCATTGATAACAGCCTTTAAAAAGTAACGTCCAGGTAGTTAGCAGAATCGTATGAATGTGTGTGTGCAAACTCAAAATACGGGCAAATACCATTGACAAACATAATGAAGTCCTCCTTTACTTGTCCCCTATCTTTCCACAGGATAAAAATATTATCCAGGTATCGCAAACAAATGGTCCAATGTTCCTTATAAGTTGAATTAAAAATGCCTCTTTTTCCATGCCCAGACAACCAGGCCTGCATAAATAGGGACACAACTTGTGTCCATAGCCACAACCTTCACCTGTCTAAAATATTCTTTTTCAAATGTAATAAAATTGTTGTATAAAATTACCTCCACAACTTGTGTTACAGATGTAACAAATGTACTGCTCAAGGTTGCAAGCTGAAATACGGCTTTGTAAAACAGTTCTAAGCACTCTGTATGTGGAACTGACAAACAAATCTACCACATCTATGGTGGAAAATCTACAACTGGGGCTATAAAATTCTTGTTTAATTTTGGTTAAAAAATCCCAGGAGTCTTTTAATAAATAATCGTGGCAAAGCATTCTTAAGTAATCTATCAACAAAGATTCCCAGGGGGTAAGTAGAACTGTCGTGAGTGGCCACAATAATACGATATGGTGGACTGTAAATATTCTTACGTACTTTGGGAATACCAAAGACAACTGTAATAAGGGGGTGTTCGTTTACCAAAAATCTGTAAATTTCTTCAGTAACAGCAGCTTGAAAAAGTAAATTTTCCAGAAACAGTTGTATTTTCCTGTGAGCAACTGAAGTCTCATTTCTGGATGCCATTACATATTAACTAGTGTCATTCAAAAGAGTGGTGATTTGAGTACTATAGTCAATCCTATGTGCGATTACTGTCCCACCCCTTTTATCTGGCTTCATAATCCATAAAGACTCATTAGCCCTCAAGTCCTTCATAGTGGCTGCCTCCTCCCTAGTCACATTGAAGATACTCTTTTCAGTTAATTAAATCTGTCAGAAATATCATTAGTATAAAATGGAAATGGTGGGGTGCAGAGGGGGGATTAAAAGCACTTTTTTTCTTAAAATGTGTCATATCCATTTCAGAACCTACCCCTTGGTCTTTGAACATAATTTGTAAATTCAATTTTCTGGTAAATAATTTGAATTTAATAAGAATATCTACCACATATATCTTAGAGTGGGGGACAAACTTAAAACCTTTTTAAATAATGACAAATGTTTGTGAAGTCCATTTCCATATAATTAAAAATGTTACAGCCATGGTGGCTTAGCATCCTGTCCTCAAATAAGTGCTACCATGGGTCCTGCGAGAGGGAGGATCACTTACCTGACATTTCGATGATATGAAGAGTCGATGATTTCGTGTCGAAGAGGTGAGCGTCGATGTAATGACAGTTCGATCAACTGATAGGAACCCATATATATATATATATATATATATATATATATATATATATATATATATATATATATATATACACACACACACACACACACACACATGTATGGGTCCCCTTCAAAGTATCAAAATTATAGAACATCGAACCTCTGATCAGCAAGCACCAGATGATTGAAGTTCTGCAATATTGAATTAAAAAAAAAAAAAAAAAAAAAAAAAAAAAAAAACTTATTTCACATTTTTGAAAGGGGGCAAGGACCCTGCACCCTCCACAACCCCTGCTACTAAAATATAACAACTCTGAGATCACACTACAATGAACAGAATGGCAGGGAACAGGAAATATGCCATTCTCTTCACTGTAGTGTGATCTCAGAGTTGGTATATTTAAGTAACAGGGGGTGTGTGGGATGCGGGGGGGCTTGCTTACAAGCAAAGTTTTTATCTTTTTTAATTTACCGTACTTTCATGTTTGATGATGTAGAATATCAATCATCTTGTCCTCCATGATGTGTAGTTTGATATTCTGCAACTTCGAGCATTTGAAGTAGACCTATATATATATATATATATATATATATATATATATATATATACACACACACACATAAATATATATATATATATATACACACACATAAATATATATATATATATATATATATATATATATATATATATATATATATATATATACAGGGTGTATATCACATAATCGAAATCCCAAAATATCGAATACCATAAGCTTAAACTTGGAATGTCGAAATGTGCTATAATCGAAAGCTCAGAACAGCAAATTTTTTTCCAGGGAAAAAATTTGCTGTTTCGAGAAACACACACACAACACAAGCATACCAAAAAAAGTAATCCACACATATACACTTAAAATCCTACTTCTAACCCTACGCTAAACCGTACATACACTACTATCTAGCCACTTACCTTAACCCAAACTCTAAAGTTAAGGTCCGTAACTATCACACACACTCACCTTACCCCCTCCCTAACCCTAAGGCCCCTAACTATCACACACTCACCTTACCCGCTCCCTAACCCTAAGGTCCCTAACTATCCCATTCCCACACTCACCTTACCCCGGTCCGTTCGCACACTTACCTTAACTCAGTCCGTATCCTTTGCACCACAGTGGAGAAAATAGCAAAGCGGCAGAAACAGCCCACCGAATTCTTTCCATAGGAAAGAATTTGATGTTCTGCAGCTTCACTATTTTCAGAGTTCGCTGTTTTGGGATCGATATAATAACATTCAACGTTTTACGACTTCAATGTAAACTCTCACTCTCTCTATATATCTATAAACATACACACATATGTATATATATATATATATATATATATATATATATATATATATATATATCACACACACACACACATATTTACAGTAACACCTCACTAGGTAGATGCACTACAATGTCAATGATGTTGACTGTAAAAGGTCAACAGTTGTGCAAGATCAACAATCCCTGATTGAGGGAATATTCCCTATCCCCGGGAACTGTGTAATCTCAGACTTTACATATATAATTATTGGGGGTGTGGAGGTGCATGGGGGGCTTGCCCCCTGCAAGTCACTATGTTAATTTGTCTTTTGTTGCTTGCATGCAGTGAGGATTTTACTCACCCATGCATAGTTTAGTGTTGGGATTTCCAGTGTCGACCTATTGCCGTCGTCCTGCTGTCGACACTGTGGTGTGCCGATCTACTGAGGTAGATCCGTTTATATATATATATATATATATATATATATATAAATATATATATATATATATATATATATATATATATATATATATGTATGTGTGTGTGTGTGTGTGTGTGTGGTGCTGCAGTAGCATTGTCACCTCACAGTTAGAGGTTGCCCGTTCGATTCTCAGTTAGAGCGTCTTCTGTGTGGCGACATGCGTGAATGGGCATTCCTTCGTTGAAGGTTGTGCGTCAGGCCCGGCAAGCCAGCACGTAAACCTCTACTGCCACTCATTAGCAGACCGGAGTTCTGCTGTGGCGACCCCTAACCGGGAAAAGCCAAAAGACACAAACATATATATTTGCTACAACCAACAATAAGAATTAGAAGCTCCAATTAATAAAAAAGAATTACAACCAACAACGAAATATAATCATGCCAAGAAAGGTGTGATAAGAGTATGGAACGAGGAAGAATCGAAAAAAGTGAATTATTCAGTTTGGAATGGCATATTATGGCTAACATTCAAACCGATAACCAAACTCAAAATCATTTACATCATCCTGAAAGTGGTAGGGGGTGAAGTTAAGAATGAAATTAGATAGTGTAAGCAATACTATCACTGTTACTATTATATCAATGCAAAAGTCAATTAAGGTGTCAAAAATGTTCCCAGGTGAAACAATAACAACCAGTGCCTCGTAATAGTACAAGGTACTTTAGACTTGAAAGTGCTAAAACTAGGTAGACCAGCACTGTTTGGTGAAGAATTTATAAGAAAAACAGATCAGAATAGCCAACACAATGCCGCAGCTAAAGAAATTGTAGTGCAAGGAGTGTGGTGATTATGCTCCGATATCTAGAAAAAGAGAAATCAGTTAAACACTATTATAGCATGAGAGCGAGACCTGATCTTAACAAATGTTAAGCACGGCGGGTCAGGTCTTGCGTTAGGCTGTTAAATCTGCCAGTACGCACAGCAAAGACTGCGGCAGAAAAAAAAAAAAAAAAAACAGAATATGTTTCTAGCAGTTAGTGCTTTGTCTGAATGTCTGGTGATGCATGCTATACCAGTCTGTAATTAAAATATTTCAGAGTTTTTATTGATGAAGTTGACAGGTTGAAAGTGTGCTTGTATAATGTTAAGCAATGTATGAAGAAGATTATGAGTAACAAAATGAGCATGGAAAGGTAATAGCACAACAGCTCATCTGTAAGAAAAGTGGGAACAGCTGAGCTTAATGTAAACAAATTAGTTGCAACAATCACTAAAACGTACAAAATATATACAAAGGATTCATTTTTAGGTCAAAGGCTTATGAAAGACAGGCAATGATTTCTGAGTGGATTCAAAATCTCTTCTACATGCTTATCATACCTAGCTCAAGCCATGTAGCCAAAGCACTCCACTAATGTTGTTGCATAGTAACAATTAACTTTATATGATAGGTGAAATGTGTTTGTCACACAAAATTGTCCAGCCATTATTGATGACTGCATTCAAACGAAAACATTCCTTGTTTGTGTGTGAGAACAGTGAGCAAACAGTATATTTTATACAGCAGTGAAGAGGATACTCCAGTTTCTAAACTTTAAAATTCCTTATCAACTTATTCCTAGGTTCATAGGTAAGTACTATGTTAGCTGCCATTGAGGGCCATTTTAAACCTAGCTAATTTTCCCTTTTTATTGCTCAAATTAACCTATCCCATTTGGTTAGAGATTAGCCTTACCCATCCTATGGTCAATAATTACATACAGTACCCCTGATGAGAATAACTGGGATCATACTGCAGACAATTTGAGGGGACACATGCATGAGATAAGGCATTTAGAAGCTGTACAGGGGCAGTCCTGGGGTAATTTGTTTTGTTTCCCATCCACAGATCCAAGTTGCTCTTGAATATGAATAGGCATGAACTTTGTTTTATGTGGATGGTGAGTCTGTTCAAAAGCAACTGTATCCTCTGTGAGATACACCTGTCCCTCTAAACCATTCTGTTAATGTTGCAGTAGTGGTTTGTATCAGTAACTGTTTCAAATGTCGGGACCCGCTAAAGTGGGTCCTAAAAAAAAGACTCAACAGCTGAAAGAACAGACTTACATATATCAAGTCCGAGATGCCATTTATCGGACTACTCCATTTTCTCCATGCTATGGTGATCTCAAAGTTTGAATATATAAGTTAGGGCTGTATATAAGGGCTTATCCCCCCCCCTTGCAAAAAAAAAGTTTTAAGAAGAAGAGTGATCTTCGCGATTCACTCTTCTCCTGTGTTTTATTTTTTTTGTCTCATCGGCACTTGGCATTTCGAGCATCATTTCAATAGGGAGCCATTTATATCCCTAGACAGAGTAGTTCTGATGTCATTTGACTTGATGTGCAATAAATCCATCAGCATTGGGTCAGAAAATGCCTTCTACACCAGACACAGGTCACCTCTTAGCAGTCTGTAGGATACCGAGGGCTTTGAGTTGGTCCATATAAGATATGTTGTTTAGGCCTTGTATCTTTTAAGAGAAAACCGCACCCACAGACTGAAAAAACATGTTTAATCATGGTTTGGTATTTCCTACATTTTAACACTACTCTGGGACTATTTACAGGTTTTTAAATATTTTTATATGTAATTTCTGAGTCTGACCACATGGGGTCTGGCATCAAAATAATTCTGATTATTTAGTCTACCTCTAGGTATCCCAAAATGCAGTGCTCATCTGTAAAAAGTTACATTACACAGGTCTCTTTCTTCCTAAAGCTCCTGTCACTGCATTGATTTTACATGCATACACTGCTGTCTTTCAGTCAGTTATAAGCAACATTTCATGCCATTCAATGACTACTTAAAACACTAAAAGTGCAAATACCACATGACAGACTTCCAGAGTGCTTTTTACTGCTGCTTTTTTGAATGGCTAAACTGCAGTCTTTTGTGAAGCCTGAATTTTACTACTTTGACTCATCTTCCATCCCCCTTCACACCTAACTTTTCTAGCTATCAAAGTGCTAAATGTAATTTGAGCTGTTCTCTGCTGCACTGTTTCCTTGTTCTAGCCTTTACTTTCTGTACAGGTAGGGGAAGGACAAGGGAGCTTTGGCATCACAGCATGGGTGGGTTTTTAGGACAGCCATGGTGATGTCAGTTTGGGGAGGCAACTGGCCAGAAAACTACCTGTATTCAGTGGCCTTGAAGACATCAATGAATTGGAGACTGCAGCAAGGGAGGGATACAAGTTTTTTTAAAGTGAAACCACCAGAGTACGGTAAGGTACTGTTCTAGTGGAGAGAAACAGTCAATTTTAAATATTTTAAATACTGTGTTGTTGTTTATTCATAGCAGGGACAATAAATAGGGAGAAAAGGACAGGGAAGTTGAACATTTAGTAACAGAATCATGTTGTTGTCCTTTAAGTAAGCAATCTCTGTGGGCATTACAGTTGTTGCATGTGTCTGGACAGATACATGTAAAAAAGGGATTTATATTCAGTGACTGGCTAAATGAGGACCGAGTACAGGGGGCAATAACATCTCTACATCTAGGCAAAATTCCTTTGTTAATAAGTTGTGTAATATAGGTCTTTCTTACAACAATGTTCACATGATAGTCAAAAGTTAGGTCACTTTCCACAAGTTCCCAAATCCCAAACAACTGGGATAGCTCTCAGGGGTTTATTGTTAATGTTGTAGTTCCCTGGGATAGATGACTGTCCAAAAGATACAATAAAGCATTTTTTGGCATTCAGTTTCAGTCCACATTTTTGGTATCAGTTATTTGTTTGGGCCAAACCTTCCTAAAGGATGATAAAGTCATTTGGGGATTCAATGATTGCTCCTAGCTTGCAGTCATCTGCAAATGTAGTTAGCCACACTCCTTTGGTTATTTGCTTTTACTTCAGTAAAGATATGCCAAACAGGAGAGGTGCCATCACAGAACTTTGGGGGACTCCACTGGTGACTGGCCTCTTTGTGGAGGTAATTGCCCCTAGTTTGAATTCCTGTCTCTTATACATGAGCCAAACGGCAATCCAGTGGGTGACACAAGGGTTGATTCCTAGCTTAGTGGCTTTTCTACTATGCCTGAGTGAGGAATTGTGCCAAAAGCTTTGGCGAGGTCGAGGTATACCATGTGTACCATTCCGCCTTCATCCATTGCTTTGGTGACCTTTTCAAAAAAACAAAATCCACCAGGTTAAGAAAGAATGACCTGCCCTTGAAGAATTCAAACAGAGATGGGCCCAGTGTTTGAAGGTTCCGTGTCCTGATTGATTAGAGCCAAGATAAGTCTTTACATGGCTTTGTGGATGAGGCTGGTCAGACTTATGAGTCTGTAACTGCCTAAGTCTGTAGAAGTTCCTTCCTTATGCAGGGGAATGAAGGAGTGTAGCTGCTATCCATTTGCTTGGTACAAAACCAGTATGGAGTCTGGGACTGAACAGTGTTAGAGGTGTGGCTAAATCATGCTTCATGCTATTTAAGATGCATCTAGAGATACTGTCAGGACCCACTGATGCAAGCACTTTTAGATTTTGATATCACTTTTTGGACTTGGTCTTGTTTGACAGCAGGAGGCAAGCTAGTTTCAGGTATATATTAACTGACAGCTGGAGGGGAGAGATGGGTAAAGACAGAGCTAAATTTACTGGCTGGTATGTTCTCTATACATTCAGCCTCAGTGTATATAACATTTTTCACAATCAGCTCAGCGTATTACTGCATTGTGCTTTTAAGATTATAAAAATAAATTAAAATGCCTTGTGATAGTCTTTGGCTTGGGTAGTTACTTTAGCCCCAAACTTAGCTTAGGTGAATTTGATTAAGACTTGTTTGCTTACTCCATTGACAAGGGATCTAACATTTTGGGGATTACTTTTCTAACCTTTTGTCAAAATTATTTTCCTTTTATTATAAATTTTATTTATTTTTTATTTTACATTTGTTAACCAGGGGTGTCTGACTGAGCCAAAAAGGCCCTTTTTCAGCAGATGCCCGGGGAGAAAAGTTCCACATAGAAAAATTACGGATACATTTAGTTACTTAGACATGATCAGTATACACACGTGATGTGCAGCTGAAATTTGGAACATAGGTAGAATACATACATAGTATACAGGTACAGTACATACATTGTAGATTAGCCAGTGTTTGTGAGCAAGATTGAAAACTAGTATCAAGTACTCTAGGTTTAGTATGTGTACCTTATCCGCTTTCACTAGCCTGGGGAGCAGTCATGGCACTACCAACTTTGCTTGAGATGTTGCCTAATGAGGTTTTTAAAGGAGGCTTTGGACAATGTGTTTTGTATGCTAGTTGGGAGAGAGTTCCATTTTCTGGCCAATGAACTACTATATAGTGCATCTCCAAAGCTACTGTAGCTGTTGGTGACTTCTAGTAGTAGTTTGCTTGATGATCTATGAGGCCTTTTGGCTGGGTGATGTTGTACTAGGTTTTTGAGGGCAGGACACTTATTGGGGAGATAATAGATCGAATGGCAGAGCTGACTGTAGGTTAGGAGTTTGGGCAGTTCAAGCCAGTGGAGCTGTCTCAAAGCAATACAGTGATGAGCTCTATATGAGCAATTTGCAGCAAAGCGGGCAATTCCTTTATAGCAAGCTTCCATTTTGTTTAGTTCAGTTTTGTTGAGATTAGTCAGAATGGGAGATGCATAGAGTAGGGTGGACAGAAGTTGGGAGTGAGCAATGGCTGATCTTGTGTTGTTGGTAAGAAATGGTTTGATACAGTAGAGTGATCCTAGGTTGGCATTTACTTTTTTAATAGTTAAGTTGAGATGACTATCAAATTTTAGGTGGGAGTCTATGGTTATTCCCAAAAGCTTAGCCTGTGCCACTGGAGCGATTGGAGTAGCATTTGTGGAGTAGATAGTGAATTGACTGTTATCAGTGTTTTTGTTAGAACTGGCTATAATCATAAGCTGAGTTTTCTTTGGATTGAGGATAAATTGGGCTTTGGTAAGGTATTTTTCAATATCAGAGAATGCTAGCTGAGTTGTTTGCACGAGGGTGGGAATGTTTTGCGCAGCACAGATTAAGGTAGTCTCATCTGCATAGTGAATAGCAGATGCATGATGTGTGGAGGTATGGAGGCCATTTGTGAAGATTGTGAATAGTAGTGGTTCTAAGATAGAACCCTGTGGGACTCCTAAAGTTATGGGCAGCTGAGGAGAGAGAGCATTTTCCCATTTCACAGCTTGGTACCTGTCAGTTAAGTAACTTTGGAACCAGGTAAGAGTGGAATTTGATAGGTGATATTGGTTTAGTTTGTTTAGCAGGATTTGGTGCGTGACTGTGTCAAATGTTTTGGGCATATCCAAAAATAGAGTTGACACCTGCAGGCCATCATTTTTGAGATGATTTACTGTGTCTGTGAAGCAGAGGAGGGCTATAGTGGTACTATGGGCAGGTCTGAAACCATGCTGAGTAGGTGACAGGATGTTGCTTTCTAGGAGATATTTTAGCATCTGGGTATGGATGCATTTTTCTAAGATTTTGGCCAGGGGGGAGAGTAAAGCAATGGGTCTGTAGTTATTAAGTTCAGTGGAGGTTCCGCCCTTATGTATGGATGTAACATAGGATATTTTCCAGAGTTTGGGCACATAGTTTTCATCAATTGATTTGTTTATGAGAGTGGAGATTGGGATAGCAATAGCATCTGCTGTGAGTTTCAAGCTGGGGAGTAGGTCGGTTTCTGATGATGAGGTTTTTAGTTTGGAGAGCATGCTTTTGATTGAAGTGGTGGAAACTGTTTTGAGGGTAAAGCTTGTATTAGTGTTATTTGTGTTGGGGGGGTAGTGAGGAAGGAACTGTCCTGTGATACTAAGGATAGAATTGAGTTCACAAAGTGGGAGGTAAATTGTGTTTCTATGGGAACTTTAGTGTCAGGGGTGGTTGGTTTGGGGGTAGCCTTTTGGGTGGATTTTAGTAGCTGGCTTACATTTTTCCAAAATTTTTGGGGGTTGTGATGGTATTTAGTTTGTAATGTCGTGTAGTAGGATTTTTTTTTGTCCAGCCTAATGCATTTTTTGCACGGTTGCGCAGTTCTTGATACTTAGTTAGGCTTTGTGTTTCTTTGTTTTCTTGATAGTAAAGCCAGGCAGTGTCTCTGGACTTGAGGATTCATTTGGTTTCTTTACTGAGCCAGGGGTTTGTAGAGGTTCTAACCTTGATTTTGCGCAATGGAGCTACAGTGTCTTGGTGTTGTAGAAATGTTTTGTTGAAATATGCTACAGCCTGGTCAAGTGGGAGGGTTTTTAGGGGGGGGGGTCCAGTTACAGAGTAAAGTATTGAGGACCTCAGGAGATAATTTTTTTGTGTTTCTAGTGGATATATAGTTAGTAGTTTTTGCATATGCTTGTTCTGCTACGTACAAAGTATATTATGCTGTGGTCACATAAGGTGCCTGGGAGACTGCCTGCATGCAGGTACAATGTGGGGTTGTTGGTTAGGACCCAGTCAAGGATGGATTCCCTTTTAGATTTTTTTTTATCACATCTAGTTGGAATCTGGACTAGCTGCTGGTAGCCATGGAGATGTATTACATTACTTGGAGGTTCTGATATGCAGGTGAACCAATCTAGGTTGAAATCCCCCAGAATAAGGATTTCTTGTGAATATGTGGAAGAACACCAGGATAAAAAGTCTTCAAGGCAAGCAGGTGTATTACCAGGTGGAATACAGATCACAGTTGTGGTGATGACCTTTTTAGGGTGAAGTTGTGAGATAAGTATGTCCCAATTATTGGGGAAGGGGGAGGGGTTTGGTAATTGACGTACAGTTAAGTTGGATTTATACAGTAATGTTAAGTTGGATTTATACAGTAATGCAGTTCCACCCCCTTTACAAAGTGGTCTGTCTTGTCTAATGATATTGTAGCCAGTAGGGAGAACTTCTGAGTTAGCTATGTTTTTATTTAGCCAGGTTTCTGTTAAAGCAACTATGTCTGGGGAGTAGTGTGCTATTGTGGCCTGTAGTTCAGGTATTTTATTTTTGATACTTCTAATATTAATATTTAGCATTAAAGGATGATTGGTTTTGCCCAGGGATGAAGGAAGTGGGGGTGTTATGTTCTGACAATTGTGTTGGAGCAGTTTGTGTTGGACAGGATGGATTTGGGCCTGGGTTGGGGTGGATAGCCGGGTGTTAAAATGGTGATACAGATGTTGGAACTTGGTGAGGAGTGTGAGAAAGTACTGTGTTTTTTGGAGTAGGAATGAGAGCATATGTGTTTAGTACTGAATTGGTCCATCATGTAGTTCTTGAACAGTTGTGGGCAGATATTATTATAATGTGTGGTGTCTGTACATGAGAGTGCATAATGTAGTGTTGTACTACTATGTTTAGGGATATTGCCAGAGTGATAACTTGTGGTGTTATAAAGAATTATGAGAAGACAGACTAGACTTAGTTGTGTGATAGTCATGGTTATAAAGTTTAACTTGGTTCTAGGTGGGGGTCTGAATAGGAATTATAGGGTTGCACTATATGTAGATGGGTAAGTAGTGTGGGTGATGTAAAAATGCCTAGTGGGAATGAGAGTGATTGGGAATATTTAGTGTGGAGCAAGCTGGTGTGGTATAATGTGATCTGACTTGGGGAGCTGTGATTGGTGGAGGTGATGTGAGGGTGTGGCTGTGATTACTATAAATGGAGAGGTAGTGGGGGCAGGAGGGAATAGGGGCAGGGCAGGGGAGCGGAGAGAGCCCGAGCGTTAGCGAGGGCGAACGGAGTGGGGCAGAACCCACCAAGACAAAAGTAAAAAGTAAGTATTACTTTACAAATCTGAACACTTTAAACAAATTCCTGAGGTCTAATGGCTTACCAGCAAGCAGAATGCAATTGCTGAAAAGCACTTGTGTCCTGGTGGGAGACTAGAACTTTAAAGATGGCTCCATGCTCAGCAGGATTCTAATGTAGATTTAGTATTGGGGGAGGGAGATAGCACAAGGGGGTGTAAACCAGGTGGAATGCAAAGATACCAGAGAGGCAGTCAGTGGAAATCTATCAGTGAAGGCCTCAGAGGGGGTAAGTAATAATTCAAATTACCTGTAAAGTGAAGGAGAGAAGAGACAGCAAAGTTTATTAAGGTTGGGAGTTAAATCTTGTTAATATTATGGTTCTACCATGGGGATTTGTTTCTGGAGTTTGCCCTGCACTTGTTCCTTCAGGGTACACCTACATCTATGCAGCGGCTTACATGCTGGTATATTGCAGTGGTGTACATTTCTATGTATTCAGTGGATTAACTCTGCTTGGTGGGGATTTAAACCCTGCCAATGTATTACTTAGGGGTAGGTAGTTTGTGTTAAGAAAATTTGTAAGGGTACCTTGGGTGGAAGGGATCTCTGGTTTCAATTTTACTTTGAATGAGACTGCTTTATGGTTAGACCTAACAAGTGATGAAGATACTCACTGGATGGTACAAGATGCTCTCATATTAGTAAGGACAAGATCCAAGATATGATTCCCCCAGTGGATACTCTGACTAATTGTGCCAGGGTGTTTGTATTGACAAAGTCCAGGAATCTCTGTACTTGTGCACTAGTGGTGATGTACATTTCCCAGGAATCTCTGTACTTGTGCACTAGTGGTGATGTACATTTCCCAGGAATCTCTGTACTTGTGCACTAGTGGTGGTGTACATTTCCCAGGAATCTCTGTACTTGTGCACTAGTGGTGATGTACATTTCCCAGGAATCTCTGTACTTGTGCACTAGTGGTGATGTACATTTCCCAGGAATCTCTGTACTTGTGCACTAGTGGTGATGTACATTTCCCAGGAATCTCTGTACTTGTGTACTAGTGGTGATGTACATTTCCCAGGAATCTCTGTACTTGTGCACTAGTGGTGATGTACATTTCCCAGGAATCTCTGTGCTTGTGCACTAGTGGTGATGTACATTTCCCAGGAATCTCTGTACTTGTGCACTAGTGGTGGTGTACATTTCCCAGGAATCTCTGTACTTGTGCACTAGTGGTGGTGTAAATTTCCCAGGAATCTCTGTGCTTGTGCACTAGTGGTGGTGTACATTTCCCAGGAATCTCTGTACTTGTGCACTAGTGGTGGTGTACATTTCCCAGGAATCTCTGTACTTGTGCACTAGTGGTGGTGTACATTTCCCAGGAATCTCTGTACTTGTGCACTAGTGGTGGTGTACATTTCCCAGGAATCTCTGTGCTTGTGCACTAGTGGTGGTGTACATTTCCCAGGAATCTCTGTACTTGTGCACTAGTGATGGTGCAGGGTTCTCAACCTATAGTTGGATAGTTTAGATCACCTAAGAAAATGGTATTGAGTTTAATACTCCGTGATTTAAGTAGCTGTAGACAGACATTGTGGTTTTCTTTTGTCACAGAGGGAGTTCTATAGCTAGCTAATATATGGTATAGACCTTTCTGGTGGTTACTTGGACGTGAAGAAGCTCTAGTGCATCATGGTGCTTTACCAGCCTTGATGTGAATTTTTTACAGATGTAGATTGAGACATCTCCACTTTTCTTCCCTTCTTGTGCCACAACTGGTCTAAAGATGTAGAAGGCATTATAGCCCTACACAGTTGGGAGTGCTCGCTGCTGTTTTAAACCATGTCTCAATCACTACACAGATGTCAACATTTTCGAAGGAGTGGAGCTTCTAGCTCAGGCTCCTATCACTGACCAGTAACACCTTCACATTTTCCTTTGCTTGTTTCATTATGTTGGGGTTTACCAGGTTGGCATAGACTAAAAAAGGCACTATGGGGGAGAACAATGCCTTTGCCACCATATTTAGTCCCTTCCCAGTGAAGCAGCATGGTCAGTCGATCACATCCTCCTAGGAAGACAAATACAGGACCTCCTTTGAATGACACCAAAATCTAAACCAATTACTGAAGTCAATTATTTTTTGTTCATATTGTGGCATCATCCTCAGAGGAGGTAGAATGCTGCTCAATCCCAGGCCCATACCTGCCTTGGTCACATAGTCTGACAGCTCAATCATGTCTCTCTTCATATAGCCCAGGGAGGTACAGCTCAAGTCATTGACATGAACTATGACAGATTAATTCAGGTACCTGTTGTCCAAGAACATGAGTGCATGTGTGATCTGATGGATCCTGGCACCTGACAGGCAACTAACCATCACTTTTTCTTTGTTCAGCCTGGGAAGAGGCACATCTGTATGTCTTACAATGCAGCCACCTATATCTTTGATGTTTGGTTGGGTATTTGCTTGCCCTATGGGTTCAGGATCTATGACCTTGGGACTCCTTGCACTATGTGAGGAGGTAGGCTTAACTTGCTGAGTGTGCTTTGTGCCTTTGTGGTTTTTTTTAGTTTTTTTTTCAGGTTTATGCCAGTTCATCTTTAAAACCTCAGCACAAAATGGATTATGTGTAGTGTGATGACCTTGGCGAGGTGTGATGTGTGATATACAGCTCACAACTTTGGTGTGAGTTGACTGTGTATTAGAATTTTGCCATCAATGACATTATAAATGTATATCTGTCACACACTGTATTATGTTGTTTGAGTAATGGATGACCATCAGACAGCATGAGACAACTCTTACACTGTCTCAAGACATCCATCCTATTCAGGCTGACTGATGACAGAAGTTGAAACCTACAGGAATAACTCTGGAGGCATGGGAAACTATAACTGCTTGTTCTTAAATAAAAGTACATATTTATCTGCAGGCTAAATTTGCAGTGCATGGCTTACTGATATACAGAAGATCAGCCTTACACTATATGTGGTGCAAAAGTTGTTTGGGTTTTATGGAAGTCAGCTTAAAAGGGTGGGATGGAAGTACCAGGTTGCTCATCCTGGCGGAGAATGGCAGAGCAGTCTGTTATAATACTGCCATCTAGTTGAGGCTATATGACATATCAATGCAGGAGGAATGGCTGTGGACAAAACCCCACCAAACAATGTGCTCACCCAATGTTCCCAGGTTTGCTGCATGTACAGAAGTGAGCATGGAAAGGCTACAGGCACTTTGGGCATTTTATCTGCCTAGAGTGCTGCTGGGCAGTGATAGGGTGAAGAAAACAAATACGACTCACAGAAGATGACACCATTACTGGAGACAACTTGTGCACTCCTCCAGTCGAGGGGCAATTAGATGCTGACCTACTCCTGGTTAACTGCCCACTTGGTAGCAGCCAGTTGTAAATGATAAATGGGGCTCCAAATGGGTGAGTAATTGAGAACATGCATTTTGGGAATGTAATTAGTAGGCAGATTCTAAAAACTCCCTACACAGTACTTTGTGGGAAATGTGGGAGCAAACTAAAAAAAAAAAAAACGTGATCCTTTTAACTTACAATATAAGACTTGAGTAAGGTCTTACCAAGTGTAATGCTACTGGCTTACAGAAAGACAATTACTAGAAAATAGAAATCAAAATCTCCACAAAATGTAATAGAAGTTTTAAATATTGTAAAGAAAAAAAAAAGAAATGGAGGAGGGATCTTTAAAAAAGGGAAGGAGGAAATTTTGGATAAATACATGGAATTTGTATGAACAATATGTACAGTGTAATATTCAAAAGGACTCCGATTTAAGGGAAACCAGGAACACAGCAATTTATGTAGTGTCGCAGTGAATGAAAATTGCTAAAAAGAAAAAGAAAAAATATATATATATATATATGTGTAGACTGCATGACAGAAGCAATGGAAGCATATTATGGTCTGTCTTGTCTTTTACTGTACATAATAAACTCTTGTTACAGTTTAAAAATGGGGTGATTTAATAAAGATATTAGATATTATTATATTATTTATATTAAATAAAAAGTATAATAGGAAGCAGGGCTAGAAAGGTAAACAAAAGAAAAAGGGAAAAAAGTACCCACAATCACAGAAGTAGTAATGTAACTTTGCCCAAATCAATACATTCAAATAACAAATAAAGTACAAGTTAGACAGGGCAAACTGTTCTTTAAAAGGGCTGTCTACAAAGTGAGTCTACAGTTAGTAATCTACACAATGATTTCTGCATTATATATCTGACTAAAACTAGCCAAACCTCCTTACTTATTTACTTATTTATTTTTGAACACAACTTGTTTCACTTGCACCCAAAATACATATCCATACCAACACCAATAAGACCCTATGTTGTCACAAGTCCCAAAAACTCTAAAAATTTAACAGTGATTCACATAACAACAAAGTATTTATCTCACTGTTAAACATTAGAAATGATTACAAAGGACAAGTATGCATGCTCCCCTAGACTTTGTGGAGTTGTACCCTTACACCTCTGCTATACATGGGGTGGATCATTCCAAGACTGCTGTAACTCAGATGGGGGGGGGGGGGGTCTCTAAAATATCTCAGCTTTGAACTTCATATATATTCTGCTCAATGGCACACATTTCCTCTACTCTGAAGAGCAAACAAACTCTGTTTTTTTACTTAAACTCTCTTTGCACTTTTGGATGCTGACTACTACTTACACCCACCGTGACAGGGGCAGTTAAAAATTACACCTGCATAGACTTTTGTAAAGATTCATGCTAGTCCTTCTGCTCTGCGATGTTGTTGTATCTTTTGGCTTTTCCCGGTTAGGGGTCGTCACAGTGGAACTCTGGTCCGCTAATGATTGGCAGTAGATTTTTACGTACCGGCTTGCCAGGCCTGACGCACAACCTTCAACGAAGGTACGCCCATTCACGCATGTCTCCACACAGAAGATGCTTTTGCTGAGAATCGTACAGGATGTCTTACTGCGAGGTGACAATGCTACCGCAGCACCACAGAGTTCATATAATGGTATGGAGTGGGCTGCAATGTACAGGGCTGTTTAAGAAGCATTAAAGGTACAATATCAGGTTTTGGAATGTAATGTTTTTGTAGGAATCATAGTTTATTTATTTTAAAAAGCATAAAGTTTCACACTTATCTGGCACTGTGCTTCTGAAAGGGAGCCTAACGCATGATACTAATTGATATCAAGTTTGCATCTAACATTATATGGGGGGGGCAAACATTAATATTAAAGTGAAAACCTCATAGTATAACACAAACAGTATTACTAGACATTTCTGAGTAAGCTAGAAAGGAGGAGGACATTATCTACAAAAAATGAGATTTTTATTCAATGTAGTGGATCAAATCCCCATATAGCATCATTTTCCTTAATACTGTATATATTAAGGATTCAATGGCTAAAAGGGGACAGTCAACAGGCTTGATCAATACACCTAGTGAACAAAGAGGACTCAGGGATACATTACGCTCTCTCCCTCACAAGCCAGTACATCTGGCACTGAGAAGGCTGTCAACACAATAACTATACCTCAAACACCACCCACAACTACACAACACACACCCACATATGCGGAGGTCCTCAACAAAAACAAACCAAAAAAACAAGTAATCTCCGTGGTATCCCTGAAGTCTCAAAACAACCCACTAAAGTGTAGTGGGTCCAAAAACAAAAAAGTGTAAGAAACTTCTCTGTGTGGAAGACTTTCAGTCCATATATTTCTAGTTAATCACTGTATATTAATTAGATCAGACAATAAAGTTTGCTACTTCTACTATTATTGTCTGATCTGATTAATATACAGTGATTAACTAGCAACGAAAACACACCCAAACAAAGGTGATCTCAGAAGCAAAAACACATGAGAACTCCACAACCCACCACACCACATACCATGCATAGTCCACACACCATTGTCTCGCAACCACTAAAACCTAACCATAAACCCAACATATTAGTCATAGGAGACTCCATTGTTAGACACAGATGTGCCTCTCACCAGGCTGGATAAGGAAAAAGTCACGGTTAGTTGTTTGTGAGGTGCCAGAATCCGCCATATCACACACGCACTCAAGTCTCTCAACAACAGGTACTGTTATGACTCTGTTATAGTCCATGTTGGTGTGAAAGACTTGAGGCGTACCTCCCTGGACTACATGAAGAAAGACATGATTGAGCTCTCTGAATATGTGTCCCAGGCAGATATGACCCTAGCCTTAAGCAGCATTCTACTGTCACCCAGAATGATGCCTCAATATAAACAGAAAATGATTGACTTTAACAATTGGCTTAGTTTCTGGTGTCATTCCAGGGGGATCCAGTACCTGACAGCCTGGGAATATATGATCAACAAACCACGATGATTTGTTAGAGATGATCTGCATCTGTCTCACTTGGGCTTCAGGCTTCTGGTACAGGCCCTTGCCTCCCCCATAGTGCCTTTTTTAGGAACAGTCATGAGGTCAATACTACCAACATAAAAATTTCAACAAAATGCAAATTAAAGGTCATGCTGCTAAATGCTAGGAGTCTAAACAGGAAATGGCACTCATTGCAAGCATTCGTAACCCTGGAAGATGCTGACATTTGTGCAGTCACAGAAACCTGGCTCAAAGCTGCGGAGAGCACCCCAGCCTTACCTGGTTATTCATCCTACCACACATTCAGACCCCAAACTGTGGGCAGCAAAGCCAAAGGAGGTGGAGTTTCAATATATATTAAAGACACATGCACCTCTAGGCTGGTCAAACAGTATGATGCACAGGAGACACTCCAGGTGCAGTTAACCATTGACAAGACTCCTATTCAAATTACAGCTAGCTACAGGCCCCCTAATTTAACTCAAGAGGCTCACTCCACCTATCTGGACCTCTTCACATCTATCAAGATTCAACCCTTTACCCTAATCTTGGGTGACTTTAATTACCCAACCATAGACTGGAAAAACTACTCATGCCAGAACACAAATGCCCAGAGACTCCTCAATTTTATCAATGCAAATGCCTTGGAACAGCTAGTCGATACCTCCACAAGAGGTGATAATGTCTTGGACTTTGTATTAACCAACACGAGTAACCACTGCAGCACCCCTACAGTATCATCCTCCCTGGTAAGATACGATCATAAAGCAGTCACTTTCAGAGTCACTATCTCCCCTGACCCCCCTCTAGCTAGGGTCAAACAAAAAAAAAACTTCTTCAAAGCTGATTTACAGCCTCCTGCGGGATGGTATAAACAGCTTCACAGCCCCCTCCCCCACTGTAGGAACTGGCACCGATGCCCAAATCTACACCAAAGTAATATACGAGCATTTATATAGATGCATGGAGTAAGGAATACCTTCATCCTCCGCAAGGAAGAGTAAACCTGTCTGGTGGACATCTGCAATAAATAAACTATATAACAAAAGGAAAAAATTACTGTCCACGACCAAGAAGAAGCAATCTCTCCTTAGCCTGAACAAGCAAATAAGAGCACCAGTGAAATCCTCTAAAGCTAACTTCGAGTCCAAATTGGCCACATCTACTAGAGACAATTATAAGGCCTTCTTCACATATGTCCAAAATCTCAAAGGAAGCACCCAGATCTGTTCAGAACTTGTGGTCAAAGACACCACATACACGAATGCTGCTGACAGCCAATCTACTGGCTGACAGATTTCGTGAAAACTTCTCCCCTCTGTCCCTCCCCAAAAGTAAATCAGGACATCCCCAGTACCTGTCCCCCACCCCTTATTTCTAGGGAACAGGTCATCACTGTCCCCTCAAAGGCAAAAAATACAGCCTCCATGGGACCCGATAACATCCCTGGCTGCATCCTACATGAACTCAGGCTTGAAACATTAGGCACCCTATTTCAACCTAAGCCTGAGTACTAGCTTTGTCCCACCCAAGTGGAGGATAGCCACTGTCATCCCTTTACACAAAGTTGGAACATCCACTGACCCAGGAAATTGCAGACCCATCAGCCTAACTAGCCTTATCTTCAAGGCCAAAGAATGGATTATCATGGACCTCATTAACAGGGACATTGGCAACCTCCAAACACTCGGCCCCACACAGTTTGGCTTTGTCAAGGGGAGGTCATGTCTGTTAAATCTGGTCGACTTCTTTGAGGCAGTCACCAAAGCCATGGATGAGGGGAAGATGGTACACACCGCCTGCCTTGACCTGGCCAAAGCCTTCAGCACTATTCCCCATTTGGGCATAGTAGATAAACTCTCGCAACTAGGCATCAATCCATATGTTACCAGATGGGTAGCAAACTGGCTCACTGATGGAACCCACCTAATCAAAATAGGGGAAGCCACCTCAAGCAGTAGACCCGTAATGAGCAGCATACCCCAGGGATCAGTCTTGGGGCCTGTATTACTCGGGATATACTTCCTCTGAGGTGCAGGCCAAAACCAGTGGACTATGGCTGCCCAAGTTTGCAGATTACTGCAAACTGGGTGCAGTCATCAATTCCCCAAGTTATGTGGACGTCCTCCAAGAGGGTCTCACCCAAACAAATGACTGGTGCAGGAAACATGGCCTCAAGCTGAATGCCAAAAAATGCATCATCATCCCCTTTGGGGAGAATGACATCCCCACATATTATCTCATTAATAACAACATCCTAAGTACACAATCAGTAGTGAGGGATTTGGGCACCCAGGTTGATAGCAACCTGACTTTTGACCGCCATGTTGCTTCCATTGTACGGAAAGGTTTTTACATGGCCCACCTCATAATTAAGGGTACCTCATTCAGGGACAAAGAGGTCATAAAATCCCTGTAGTCTTCCCTTATAAGGCCAATTATTGAGTACAACGCCCCCTTCGGCATGTACCTCACAAAACACATGTAGCAGCTGAAAAGACCACAGAGGTTACTCACCAGGAGACTCCAGGGCCTCAAACACCTACCCTACACAGATAGGCTAAAAGCCCTATCCCTATACTCAGTTTCATACAGACTCCTCAGGGGTGACCTCTGTTTGGCATATAAAACAATCTCAGACCCCACCTTGATGGAACTGCTGCATATCTGCAAGTCAAGCTCCACTCGAGCAACCCATACTCGTGACCTCAACCTGGTCTGTGATATCAATAGGACTTGTGGGCAGGACAGATTTGTGTCCCAGAGACTCCTCCATCTGTTCAACAGACTCCTTCTCCACGTCAAGCAGAGTACCTCATTATCCCTTTTTAAGCACAACCTGGATAACTGGATGGGAAACAGAAAATACACACCTAGGATTCCACCTGTGTCCCTGCTGGACAGGGGCTTTGGGTGCTGACTTGTCTAAACATGGGCTAAACTCTTTGCTAGGCTTAAAAGGGCCTCAGGGCCAATAGCCTAGTAACCTCCTATGATCCTATATGATTCTATTTTATCCATCAAGAAATAACTATTGTATAATAGCAATATAACATCTCTATGTTTTGTTTGGTATTCCATTTTGTTTACAAGTACCTAAGCAATATCATTAAAATCTTTTTTTCTGAGTCTAAACAAAATAAAAGTATCTCCTGACTGGAATTAATGATCACTCAAATAGCAAAAAGGACTTCATCACATTTTTTGAACTTGGCTCACCCAGATAGATCTACTTTTACTGGGTTGAAGTCTGTTTTTGCTACAAAATGTTTTAATTTGCTTGTAGTTATCTTCAGGAATGATCCATCCAGACGTTTGTAAGTATTTGCCTGCATGAATGAGGATTATGTTCTTGGCGGATGAAGCACTATAAAATATTGCAAAAAGCATGTGCAACTGAAGAGGGTGGCCACTTCTTTTTTAACACTTTTATTAAATTATCACTTAGGACATTGGCAATCATACATTAATACAAAAGAAAACAAACCATATACATGCATTATACATCAAATATTCTTTTTTTACAACTATCATTAGTTCAGTATTACATAAATTGCTGAATTCTTGCCTTTCTTTAAACCCCGTTCATCCTCCTCCAAATCATTACTCTGCATGTTTTGTTCCCACAATTTCCATTTATTTATATGTAATCTGTTCCTTCCCTTTACTAAAGGTCAGACTTCCAGTTCTTTTATCTGTTACAATATTCGGCACTTCAAATACAGTTGGTTTACAGCTTGATTTCTGTTTTCTAGTTCTTACTGTGTCTAAGCAACCCAGACCCTGTGTCCAGGCTAAAAAGAATCATTTCATTAGTCAAAGCCATTTGCTCACTTCGTACTCGGAGGATTTTTTAAAATTTGCCAACTCATCGCACTCCCAAAACACTGAGGCCATTCCAGGATCACTTAACAATAATGCCTCAACTCAAACCAATAAACAGTGTCATATTACATACTCCCTCTTCAACACCTATAGCATCAAGATAAAAACTGACCAAATCAATGCCTTTACCATACAACATAACCTTGGCATTATAG
This sequence comes from Protopterus annectens, assembly GCF_019279795.1. Lineage (NCBI taxonomy): Eukaryota > Metazoa > Chordata > Ceratodontiformes > Protopteridae > Protopterus > Protopterus annectens. The sequence continues at coordinate 84,063,126 of NC_056745.1, read as the reverse complement.
CTATCACAGAAACATGGCTGAAACCTGACAGCCCTAATATTCATCACCTTATACCAAACTATTATATCTAAAAGATTACAGCCCAGGCAAAAAAATTGTGAGAGGAGCATTCATTCTCTTCAAATACAACCTTAACCTTACCACCGTCGCACAAGCTAACACCAACTCAGAATTTAATCCTAACTAGTTTCTTTTAAAATTTCCAAAAACCCATTGTTATATTCAGTGCACACCTACCTACACCAGCCTCACTGCTAAAATTCAATACCCTTATCCAATAAATATATATCAAAGCTCCCAAAAACTGTAACCTAATCATTCCTGGAGACTTTAACATTAATGACATAGGACCAAAATCCATATATATGTCAGAACTCCTGTCCAGCTTAAGACTTACCCATATCATCTCTGACACCACTAGACCAAACCTTTAATCCACTAGGCACACCTTACTAGATCTTACAATAACTACGAATCCTACAATGATATCTAACTTTACTATACATGCACCCAACTTCAGTAATCACCATTGCATAACTTTCTCAGTTGTTGTTGCGTCTTTCGGCTTTTCCTGGTTAGGGGTCGCCACAGCGGAACTCCAGTCCGCTAATGATTGGCAGTAGATTTTTATGTACCATGTTTCCAGCTCTCACGCACAACCTTCAATGAAGGTACGCCCATTCACGCATGTCTCTACACAAAGACGCTTCTAGCTGAGAATCGAACTGGACAACGTCTTACTGTGAGGCGACAACGCTACCGCAGCACCACCACTGCAGGATATAATCTAAAGTTAAAATATACACCTAAACTTATCACCTTCAGACCCCAAACCATTCAGAATATCACTAATCTTAAAGAACACCTTGCCACCCTTGAATGGTCTCACTTACTTACTATAAAAGACCCCAGTGAAGTAGCTAACAACCTTAACAAAATCTTACTGCAGTTGCAAAACAAATTATTTCATTTGGTACAAAGGCTACTTCAACTTCATAAACATGATTGGGTATCTGATAAACTCAAATGCCTCCTGAAATTACAGAATGAAGTACAGCACAATTAGAAATGCAATCCCTCCACAGACTGCTGTGCCACATATACCTCACTATACAACCTATACAGACATAAAAAACACTAATAAAACAAACAAATCTCACGTTTAGCCAAACCCAAAATATTCTTTATAGAAAACAACCTATTGAATGGTCAAAAATCTCAACTGAAGTCCACTTCCTTGAACCCCTCTAACACCAACACAAACTCTTCTGCACTGACTTCCTCAAGGAGTTCAGCAACCTGCCACACGTCATCGCCATCAATGACAACAACACAATCCTACCACCTCCACCATCTCTGCTTCCTTTACAGTCACTTCCTGATTAATGTTGTCAAATGTTTGCCTCCCCTCCACAAAACCACACTGATCTATATTTATCAATTTGGACAACACCCTTGTCATTCTTACACCCTTGTCATTCTTTTAGCTGGAATAGTCATACACACATTATAATCATGGTTTATAATTTAAATGGGTCCATATGAAGCCAAGTCTGATGGGTCTCTACCATCTTTAAGTGCTACAACCACCACAGTTTTCTTCCAGGATGTTGGTGCTCCGCCTTCTCCTTTTCCAACACTGTCAGACAAATTCTTTCAGATCTCCATCACTTTCTTCCTCCCAACTTCCACAGGAATATCATCTGTTCCTGAAGACTTTCCTGCAGATTGATTATACATCACAGTTCTTATGTCACCTCCTCCTATACGAACCGTTACTGAGTTTCATCTACTTCCTGCCCACAACCAAGCCCTCCATAAATATTTCTACTCGTGTTCTTTCTTGATTTCCACACTTCTTGCTCTATACAAATTTCCATAAAGTTTCCAAAATATCTCTAATACCTCCACAGTATCTCCAGTCACCTTTCCTGCCACAGGCTCCCCAAGCTGAGTGACAACCCCTTCCACTCTCTGCTGCCTATCCCATAAGTCTTTGTGCTTTGACATTATCAAAAAATACTTACCCAACAGCAGTGCCTCCAAACTCATGCATACCATCCAGATACTCCCCTATTTCCTCTCTATAGCACTCCTCAGTCATACCTCCACTTCCTCTGTGACACTTTCCTTATTCTGGAATACCTTAACCCTTGTCAACCCTCTAAATAATTCCTATTACTTAACCACATCTCTTTCTCTTTTATTTCTACTCTGTTTTAAAACTCCATTTTATCCCACTCACTATTTATAACTTCTGAAGACATGTCTATCTTCCCTAATAACTCTCATTACCCATTCCTTAAATTCTTCTCTTTTTATCAGGTAGGTGGGAAAGCACCAGTGTCTCATCTTTACTTCATTATCCTGCATTACCTTAGTTTTTATTGGTGTATGATCTGAAATAGTTACTGGATGTGTGTTGAAACTTTCAATTAAATGCATGTTCTGTGAAATATAATTTCTATCCAGTCTAACCCAGTCACTGAACTCCTAGGAACAACATATAAACTCTGTTGTTTCTACCACTGAACTCCTGTCCTTTAAGCAAATATTTTCATAAATGTCTTCAAACAGCTCCCCTCTTTTGTTACATTTTTCCTTCTAGGTCCCCTGATAACATCCTCACCACTGCAAATCAAGTTCCAGTCCCCACCTGTAAGTAATATTCCCTGGTCCAAGCTGATTATTTCTCCCCAAATTTTCTTAAGCTCCATAATAGCAGTTTTTCGAGGAATATAAATTCATGCCAGTGCAATCCTCCTCCTTTGCCAACAGTCCCTTACCACCACAAATCTATCATTATTGTCTTTTTTCCCCTTTGCTAATACTATTGGAGCCCCTCTACCAATTAGTACAATTGCTCCTTTTTCATTTGTCCCTGACGTTTTGCTGTATATCCATCCTGAAATCTTTTCTTTGTCAAACTCACATGCTCATTCATGGCAACATCTTTTAATGTCAGCTGGAATACCATCAGGTACACCAGATTTACCAATGTTTTGGGGATTTCACTTATGGCTGCTATTCTGGTGTCCTAACAGGCCGTACTAGTTATTCAACCTGGTGATGACATAAGGTGTCATCATCAGACAACCTGATGATGACATAAGGTGCTCAAACAGCTGCTAAGACAACCTAAGGAAAAGTACAGTTGTGTACACTTACCATAAATGTAGATGTTCAAGTGCATTCACTGTTGCAGTTATCACATTTGGGTTATCCATGCCAGGGTAGCCCTTGGCCGGCCTGAACACCAGAGGCTTAGTATTTCTGCATCGGTTGCTGTCGCTTCAGGACTGACTTCAGGTCATCAGTAGTATAAAGTAAGGCAGCCGACGCCATTACATCAGTTTTTCTTGCCCTGTCAGGACCCCCCAAGAGGGAGCCAGGACATGGGGGAAGAACCTCACCAGTAGAAAGTAAATACAAAAAAGGTCCTAGTAAGGAGAGAGAGAGAGAAAGAAGATGGGGATGGAGGAAGGGAAACCAGGACTGCAACAGTGAATACACTCAAACATCTACATTTATGGTAAGTGTACACAACTGTACTATGTTCTTCGTGTTTCAGTGTTGCAGTCGTCACAATTGGGTTGATTCCCAAAGCTGAGTAAAAGGGTGGAGTGGAGCCCATCAAGGAGATTAGGGGCTGCCTAGGAAGCTCTGCAAGACTGCAGTGGCAAAGCCTTCCCTGGATTTGGAGAAGATAGGCAGGTGGTAATGCTTGATGAAAGTATGAACAGATGTCCAGGTGGCAGCCTCCAGGATGTCCCTGGTGGGGACTCCTCTGAGGAAAGCTGCAGAGGTGGAGGCTGCTCTGGTAGAGTGAGTCCTGATCCCCTTAGGGGGAGTTTTTCCGTGTTGCTTGTAACAGAAATGGATGCAGTGTGCTATCTATTTGAAAATGGGTTTGTTTGGAGATGGCTTTGCCCTCTGCCCCTGCAGCAAAGCTGAGAAGTAATTGGTCAGACTTTCTGAATGATTTAGTCCTGTCTAGACAGAATCTGAGCGGTCTGTGCACATCTAGAGAGTGCAGGATCCTTTCCCCCTTGTTTTGTGAGTTAGGGAAAAAGGTGGGCAAATGAATGGATTGTTTGATAGCCACACTGGACACCACTTTGGGCATGAAGGATGGGTTAGTCCTGAGGGACACCCTGTCAGCATGGAAGATGATGAAGGGCTCTACAGCCATGAGTGCCTGTAGCTCAGAGACTCTTCTGGCTGAAGTGACGGCCAGAAGAAAAGCTGCCTTCCAGGAGAGAAATTTTAACTCTGCTGAAGCTGATGGTTCAAAGGGGAGGCAGGGTGAGCTTCTCCAACACAAAGTTAAGGTCCCAAGCTGAGGTAGGTGCTCTTCTGGGTGGCCTCAAGTTGCTAGCCCCTCTTAGGAATTGTTTGATCAGAGGGTGTGAGACAAGGGGGTGCACAGTGTGGAAATGAGCAGAGATAGCAGAGACATTAATTTTAATAGAGGAAAAGGAGAGACCACTGTGTAGCAGGTCATCTAGGTAATCCAGGATGAGAGGTAGGGAGGGCTGTGCCGTATCGGCTCCCTTAGCCTGAATCCAGGTGCAGAACCTTTTCCATTTGTCAGCATAAGACTTTCTAGTGCTAGGGCATCTAGCCTCGCATAAAACATCTAGAACCTGTTTACTGAGGTTGGCAAACTGATCAGTGGTCAGGGAATAAGCCAGGCTGCCAAATTGAGGGTCTGCAACTGGGGATGCATGAATTCTCCTTCCCTCTGGGTCAGGAGGGTTGGGGTCTGAGGGAGATGCCATGGTGGCAGTGGGGACAGTCTGTGCAGCAGTGGGTACCAGTGCTGGTGAGGCCAGTCTAGAGCAATCAGAATTGTCCTTGGTTTTTCCTCCCTTATTTTGAGCAGTACCCTGGTAATGAGAGGTAGTGAGGGAAATGCTTAGACCAACAGACTAACCCAGAAAGAGGACAGGGCATCCACTTTCCAAGCCATACAGTGATGCTCCCTGGTGCAGAACTTGCTGAGCTGATGGTTGGTATAGGAGGCAAAGAGGTTGACCTTTGGGGTGCCCCATTTCTGAGTTATTAGGATGAAGGTTCTTTAGTCTAGCTGCCACTCGTGTGGGTTCAGAAGATTTCTGCTTAAATGGTCTGCCTGAGAGTTTAGAGAGCCTGGCAGGAATTGTGCTAATAGGTGTAGTTGCATGGCAGAGGCTGTGTGCCAAAGGGTCATGGCCAGCCGCATAGAGGGTAAGAGTGAGTCCCTCCCTGCTTTTTGATATACCACATCACAGTGGTGTTGTCTGTTTTGATCAGGAGAGAAGGGGCCTGAAAGCCGTCAATGCGTGCTGGACAGCTAGCATCTCTTTTTGGTTGATGTGAAGATGGATTTGCTGCACGCTCCATTGGCCCTGTATGCACCTGCCGTCCAGGTGAGCACCCCAGGCATAGTCTGATGCATCTCTGGTGAGGGAATGGGTGGCGGGGAGTGGTGAGAAAGGTAGTCCCTTGTTGTGGGAGCATGCTGCTGCCCACCAAAGAAAATCTTTCCTTAGACAAGGTATCATTGGTATAAGAGTTTCCAGGTCTTGAGAGTGCTGACACCAAAGGCTTTTTAGGTACCATTGAAGTTTCCTCATATGCAGTCTGGCATATGGAATGAGTAGAATGCAGGAGGCCATGAACCCCAGAGCTTGCAGGATTTTCCTTGCAGATAACTGGGGTCTGGTGGCTAGTTGAGAGAAGTAGGCTGTCAGGTAAGTTTGCTTTTCGGGTGTAAGGAATGCCATCTGCGATGCTGTGTCTAGGCTTGCTCCCAGGAATATAATAATTTGGGTGGGTACTAGTTTGGATTTCTTTTCGTTGATAGTGTACCCTAGGGAGGTCAGTAGGGACTTTACAAAGGCCAGGTGCTTGAGCAGCTCTTCCTGTCTACCTGAATTAGGCAGTCATCTAAGTATGGGTATATCTGGATATTCCTTTGTCTGCAAAAGGCAATGGTGGGAGCCAGACATTTTGTGAAAACTCTGGTCGCAGTAGATAAGCCAAAGGGAAGCGCAGAGAATGGAAAGTGCAGAAATCCTGCCCTGAAACGGAGATATTTCCTTCATGATTCCCTGATAGGAATGTGGAGGGAGGCCTCTTTTAGGTCTAGAGTGGCTAGCCAAGCATCCTTGCAGAGCATGGGTAGCAGTTGCTGGAGGGTGAGCATTTTGAATTTTGGACTCACCAGGAAGGTGTTTAGAATGGATAGATCGAGGATGGGGTGCCAGGTGCCCTCTTTTCTGGGTACCAGAAAAAGTCTGGAGTAGAACCCTTGGCCTATTTGTTCTGCAGGAAGGTGCTCTATTGCCCTCATAGACAGCAGGGAAAGGACTTGCTTTTTCGCCTCTGCCCACTGGTTTGGAGGTAGATCTGGGAATCCTTTTGGGGTTGGAAGTGTGTGGAAAGAAAATGTATATCCCTGGGATACTATGTTGAGGACCCAGCGGTCGTTGGTAATGGTGGCCCAGGTGCTTGCGTGAAAGGAGAGTTTTCCTCCTAGGGGCAAGTGCAGGTGGGCAAAGGGAGGGGGTGGGGAGGAGAGTTCATTGTGAGTTCTTACCATGAGGGCATGGCTTTGCACTCCCTGGTTTTGAAGTGGAGGAACTCCACTGCTTTGATCTCTGAATTCCCTGTGGCTGCTGTCTGGGGGCTCTGCTTCCCCGGGGTCTGGGCTGAACTGACCTGGTTGAGGCAGGAAAGAACCAGTGCTTGGAGGGGCAATGCCTACTGAACCTGGGTGGCTGGACCTGTAGGAAATCCTTAACTGTCTGCATAGATTTAGCTTTTTCTTCCCTCTTTTTTAAGACCTCCTCTGCCTTGGTGCCAAATAATTTGTCTTTGTGCAAGGGTGCATCCAATAACTTAGGTTTGACATGGTCTGGCAAGGGCTATTCCTTAAGCCAAGCATGCCTTCAAAGGACATAACTGGTGACTGCTGCCTTGCAAGAAGCTTCTAGGGCATCAAAACCACAGTGTAAGGTGTGCTTAGTTACTTGACTTGCAGAGAGCATTAAATCTTGTAACTCTTTAGATTCTGCACAAGCAGGAAAGGAAGACACCTTTTGTTTGAGGAGTTCCATGGTATGTTGCTGAAATTGAATTGTAGCATATGGAACTGACAATTTAGTGCTCTGATAGCAAGAGTAGCAGAGGTGTATACTTTTTTACGCCATCTGTCTAGTGCTCAGGAATCCCTATCTGAGGGGGTGGGATTCTTAGCAGAGGTTGCTTTAATTCCTTTAGGCCCTTGAGAAATTACCTCAGGGTCAGCAGTAGGATTTTTTAAAAGAAATTTGTGTGAGTCAGGGACTCTGTAATACTTGTCAGGTTTTCTGGGAGCACCATCCACAACATCCAGGACTGGGGGAATGGCCAGGGGTCTGTGCTATGGAAGATCTAAGAATTCTCCGAGTCTCTTTTTAGACTGAGGATAGTCCTGACATTCTCATTGGAAATGCTCCCTTAAGGTATGAAGGGCTTCCCCAAAGGAAAAGTCCTCGGGTGGAGAGGCTAAAGGAATGAATTCCTCTGCATCGGAATCCTCATAAACAGAGAGGGATTGCCTGTATTCATATGCAGATGCATCAGAGTCATCAGACTCCTGTTCAGACAAACCTACTGGAGACAGATCTCTTTTTCTTTTGGAAGGGGTAGCTTGGCTTCCCCTGATTAGCATGATAAGATCTTCCGCCATTTTAAGCATTTGAGACTGAGGCAAGGAAACAGGTGCCGGAGATTGGGTCGTCTGTTTCTTGGGTGTGGTTCATACCCTGGGCCTTAGAAACTTGGTAGTTTTCGAAAGAACAGTAGATGTGAAAGAAGTCATTGGTTTGTGTCGAGAATCAGTAGTGCGAAGTACTTCCTCGGAAGCAAGTGCCTACTCAGCGGCTCCGGACCCATCCAAGTAGAGACAACTTCAGGATCCTTAGTCGAAGAAGAGTTTTGTGGCATACCAGACTCTGAAAGGGTCTCAGTAGTGGCCTGGGGATCCACAGAAGCGGGCATCAGGAGCTGCGAAAGCGCCTCACTGAAGACCAGAGAACTGACGACTAGCTTAACGGAAGTGTCATCGGAAGGATTGGACCTGTGCAGTCTGTGTCTGTCTTTATCCTTACATTTTTTAAGGAAGATCTGCTGTTGGATGGCTTACTGAAGCCATATTGGAATTTGAGGACTGTAAGCAAAAATATCTAGCTACAATAAGAGCCCAATGATGTATAGTTCTGGGGTTTAAGCACAAAAGCGACAGTGAGGGATGCTGTGGTCTGGGCCTAAGCAAGTGATGCAGTAAGAATGAAAGACTCGGTGTGGTATTTGCATTCCACAGGCAAGACAATTGTTAACTGTTTCTGATATCGGTAAGAGCAAGAAAAAAGGAACCCCAATGGGGTACTTCCTTTAGAAGACTTCAGCTTCAATTCGGAATATGAAACTCAGGTAGCAGCCGACCGGCACTCATGCGAACTGCTTCTGCTTTGGGCTTCTCAGCAAGAAAGACCAATGTAATGGTGTCAGCTGCCTTACTTTATACTACTGACGACCTGACGTCAGTCCTGAAGTGACAGCAACCGACGCAGAAATACTAAGCCTCTGGTATTCGGGCTGGCCGAGGGCTACCCTGGCAGGGATAACCCAAATGTGATTACTGCAACAGTGAAACGTGAAGAATATCAGTTAGCTGAACTTAAGGCATCTTCACAGGAATACAACAACCGAAAGTAATACTTTTTTCCACGTGATGTTTTCTCATGCATCTGCTGACCATCAATAAGACAGTGTCCACCATTACTGTGCTCCAGGGATTCCACCCAGAGCTGACGTGCGAGCTGTCCAATGGATGGGGCATTATTCAGGCAGACATGAGAGTGGTTTGTGCTTTCACCAACATTTAACACTAAAGGCAATTTGAAAGGCCTGACTCAAAGCTCTACCTCTAAGTCCAAGAAATCTGGAGAAAGCCAAAAATAATGGATGGGGTGCAGAGAATAAAAAACAGGGACATATTTTAAGTATTGCTCTTATAAATGTAAAAGATGATAAAATAACAGGTTTTGCATTACCATGCATTTTCTGAAAGATATGAAGTCTGAAACTCAAATGTTTGTCATTATTTGGTGACTTCAGTTCTCTGTCTTGCCAGAAAACTACTGACCTTTCAAGAACTGTCCAAAAATATGATGAAAATCTCCAGACATTCTGTGGAAATCTGGACAGTTCAGGAATATTCCTAGGCAGGGAGGGACAATCAACACAATGGCCAACAGTGTCCTTCCCTTGCAAGTGCACACTTGCTATGAGGGCTGCTATCCACTGGTGACTTGGTGAGCCTAATGCTCTTCACCAGACTGCCCCTTCACTGAAGGAAAACGGTAGTGCTTGTGATTGGCTGGGGCCTCCCGCTTCCCAGGACAGGCGTACTCATCCTCTCTGCAAACACCATCAAGCACCCGAGGCACTAACTGAAGTCAAGTCACCTGGGCCATAGACTGTAGTGTATCTCTGCCTCCTCAACATCGGCATCCATGTCATTATGGGAATCTTCCACACCTGATATCTTAACTTGATGAAATGTCACCATGGATTTTACCTCCTCATATTGTTTACTGCTACTGCCTTTAAAGTCTTTCACTTGCCATGAAAGAGTTTGGATGTCAGCTAGACTGCTAAAAAACATTTCATTATGATGTATGAACTAGCTTAAACATTTTCCCTGTCCTGGCCGTACTCTGCCATAGGTGCATTACCTTTGGTGGATTTCTGGAGCATTTACAGTGGCAAAGACCTGCTTCTGACAGCATGTGCTTTACATTACATTTTCATTACGAAGATTACCAATCCCTTCTGTGCACAATTATTCAGTTTTATGTAATCCTTTCCTGATGAAATTCCCGTGAGAAGTCTTTTGACAATGATTTACACTGAGAAGGTTCATATAGTAGGACAACTTTTGGAACTGCTTATCTTAAAATGGAGTGTGACGCTGGAGGTGCATAGGCAGTAGCTGTTGTAAAGTCAACATTTTGAATTTTGAAATGTCCAGGAACGTGTTCAGAATCGATAAGTCCAGTATTGGACGCCATGAATTGCCTTTTCTGGGTACCAGGAACAGTCTTGAATAAAATCCTTGTCCTTTTTCCTTTTCTGGTACTGGTTGAATAGCCCCCATATCCATGAGAGACATGACTTGTTTCTGGGCCTCTGCCCACTGGTTTTGTGGCAGATCCGACCATCCATTTGGAATTGGCAAAGTATGAAAATGAAATCTGTAACCCTGGGATACTGTGTTTAATACCCACTTGTCCTGGGTTATTAACTGCCAATTTTGAGCATGAAGTGCTAGTTTCCCCCCCAAGGGGGCTGCCAAAAGATAAGTGTTTGGAGATGATAGAGGAAAGTCATTGAGACTGCTTACTGTAGGGTTGTGCTTTGCTACCTCCAGATTTGGAGGTGGAGGCACCCCATTGCTTTGACCTGTAAGATCCCTGTAACTGATATCTGGAGCCTTTTGAGCACCTGGGTTTGCCCTGAGTGACTCTGTTGGACACAGGAAAGGACCACTTTTTAGTAGGCCAGTGCCTACTGAACCTGGGTGGCTGCACTTGCAAGAAATCCTTTAGAGTTTGCATAGATTTAGCTTTGTCCTCCATTTTCCTTAAAACCTCTTCTGCCTTATTACCAAACAGAGTATCATGCTGCAAAGGGGCATCCAACAATTTAGCTTTAACATGATCAGGCAGATTTTGCTCCTTGAGCCAGGCATGCCTTCTTATCACAGATCCAGTAATGGCGGCCCTACAAGAGACCTCCAAGGAATCAAAACCACATTGCAAAGTATGCTTTCCAACCTGTTCTGCTGAATGCAATAAATCCTATAACTCTATTTTCCACACAATCTGAAATCAACATCATTTTCTGTTTCAGTAAGCCCATAACATGCTGTTGATATTTAAGCATATGAAAATGGCAGTTTAAAGCCCTGATTGCCAAGGTTGCAGATGTATAAACCTTCTTACCCCATCTATGCAGCGCTCTGGAATCTCTCTCAGAAGGGGTAGGATTTTTGGCTGTAGAAGCTTTTACACCCTTGGGACCCTGAGAAATAGTCTCAGGATCAGCAGCAGGATTTTTTAAAAGAAATTTGTGGGAGTCAGGAACCCTGTAATATCTGTCTGGCTTACTAGGAGCCAGAGGCAGGGAATCTGGAGCCATGCTTGATTCCAAGAACACATCAACAATGTCTAAAGCAGGAGGTATTGCCAAAGGCTTATGCTGAGGAAGAAGGAGGAAATCCCTAAGCCTCTTTTTTGATTCAGAGAAGTCCTAACTCTCCCAGTGAAAATGTTCCCTTAAAGTATGCAAAGTCTCTCCAAAAGAGTAACCTTCAGGAGGAGATGCAGAAGGGATGGCTTCCTCTGCATCAGAGTCCTCATAAGGTAGAACAGAAAATTCCTGATCAGAAGAGGAGTCAGAAGAAATGGAAACCTGATCTGAAGATTCATAATCAGTGCTTTTCCTAGGCCTCTTAGCAGGGGGTGGTTGAGAACCCCTGATCAAGGTAATTAAATCCTCAGCCATTTTGATCATTTGTTTTTTAGGCATACGGGCTTGAGCACGTGGCTCATGCGTCAGTTTTTTAGATACAGAAGTTGTTTTTGACCCTGTTTTGTTGATGGCGTCAGTTCAATATAAAAATGTTGAGGTCTGAAAACACACTCAGAAGCCGGTGCCTGTTCAATGGCTCCGGATCCATCCAAGGGAGAGACATCCGCGGGTTCAATACTTTGCAAATCTCACGGCATACCGGTCTCCGAATGGGTCTCAGTACAGGCCTGCAACTCAAAAGTAGTGGGTATCAGGGGCTGCGAAAGTGCCTCACTGAGTACCAGCGAACCGGAGACTGGCTTAGGAGAAGCTTCATCATCGGTTTGGACCTCAACATTCTGTCTCTGTCTTTTCCCTTGCGTTCTTTGTGAACTCCGGTAGCCGGATTGCTAACCGACAACATTTCAGGATAGTTAACTCTTGAGCCAAAATATTTAGAAGCAAAAATATACCGACGCTTAATAGTGCGTTGGTTAAATTTAGCACAAAACCGACAGCAAGGCATGTTGTGATCAGGGCCTAGGCAAAGAATACAGTACAACTGAAAATCCTTATGAGGTATTTGCTTCCCACAAGTAATGCAATTATTAACTTTTACTGACATCGGTAAGAAGCAAGAAAAAGTTTCCCCAACGGGGTACTTAGCTTTAGTTTAAAGACTTTGGTTCTGAAACTGGAAAATGAAAATTTCAGGAGTCGGACGACCGGCACTTGCGAACTGCTTCTGCTTTGGGCACCGTGCGGCAAGAAATTAAAATGGTGTCGGCTGCATGTTTTATACCCCTGACGACCTGACGTCATGGAAGAGGAGACAGCAACTGACGCAGGACCCAAGACTATGTTATTCAGGCCGACTGAGGGTAACCTGCCAGCAGATTACTCAAATGTAATGACTGCAACAGGGAAACACGAAGAGCATCAGGATGGGACATTTGGGGTTGGAGTTAAGGTTCTGACAGGGCTATTCAGTTTAATGATGTCAGTGTTGGGAAGGCAAAGAAGTTAAATAACACCAAACTAGTGGGAATTACAGCACTTGCCTTTTCGAACAGGTGACACTGATGATGTGTGCTGTGAACATACCAACATCAGTAAAACAATGTTGTTGCAAATCCCAAAACTATAAAAATGTAACTGGGATTCAGACAAAAAAAAAAAAAAAAAGTGAATATCACTATTATTCATTAGAAATGTTTGCAATGCACCCTAGGCAAGGGGGTGGCTGTATCATCACCTCCCGCTACAGTGTGTGTGTGTGTGTGTGTGTGTGTGTGTGTGTGTGTGTGTGTGTGTGTGTGTGTGTGTGTGTGTGTGTGTCACTCCAAGACTGCTGTATCTCACAGAAGGGGGGTGGAACTCTCCAATAGACCTCATCTTTGAACTTAATATATATTCTCCCTAATGACACACATTTACACAACTGTGAGGTGTACACTTAAACTCTCTTTGAATATCAATGAAAGCACAGGATGCTAATTACTAGGGCAGCCCCTGAGAAGGGAAGGTGTGTGCAATGGGCCAACATGATTAACAAAAGATTATAATTATTCTTATTACAGTCATACACAAACTTTATGCTCTGCACCAAAACATTCACAAATTTATTACAATGAACTGCACAGCAGAAATGGTGGGGTTAGTTCTGCTTGTTTGTGCTGTCCACACATGTACTTTCCGACTCTGATGGTGTGGGCTGCACTTACATTTTCTTCCCGTGATTTGATTTTCTGAGCTTTGTTTTTATTTTTGATTAGTAAGGAAGATGCCTTATGGAGATGCTTCTGTAGAAGGTCTTAGGTCCACAAATTCTATTCTCGTAAGCTGACTGGAGATAATAAATAAGCAGGACACATGGTTTGTTTGGGTTTTAAGTATAAATGCAGCAACTCAAAGGAGGGCAAAGCTGTGTGCCACAGTATTTACAATGCTGACTCTACTGCTTCAAAAACTGGCAATCAACATGTACGACATCAGCAAAAGGACACCTTGGTTAAAGTTATGAACTGCTTTGCTCAAGAATAAGGGGCAAAGCCAAAAACAATCAGGAACAAGGCCCAAAAATCACAGACCATGTTTAACTCGGGTGTCCCCTGAAAAGAAGCTACTACTAACTTAGTGGAACTAACCTGGTGAAAACGATAAATAACTAAGTAAAATAAAAATGTTCACCTAATATAAATAAAATAATAATGTTAGTCTAATTCACTTAAATAGTTAATAAAATAACAAGTTTTGCATCAACATACGTCTCTGAATAAGTATGAGAAACGGGAGAAAACATGAGGCAAAATCAGGGCAGTTGAGAAGTACGATTCTGGCTACCTTCAGTATCTGAAGAATCCATGTAGAATGGCCAGGATGCAGCCAGCTTTCAGTCTCGATCTGTGTGGGTGTGTTGTCTGAATCTTGCAGACTATAAAAAACATATTGTTGTGCAGCTGAGACTAGCTTCCCAGGTGGCACTGCTGCAATTTGTATAACAGCAGTGCTCTGCCAGGAATTCATCCAAGTAATGAAAGAAATGTAACAGCAGGGGTACAGAATTGTACATCTTCCTTAATGCAGGCACGTCTGATGTGACAATATTCAAAGGGCTTGTTTCTAACTTACGTGCTTCTACCATGGATAGGCATTGATCAAAAACAGCATATTTTTATCTTAAGATGTTAAATGGCAGTTGTTTTCCTGCTTGTGTTAACTGGATGCTTACCTGCAGAAGGCAGCGGTCTTGATAGGATAGCAGTTTCAAAGGGTAACGTTCGAGTACACTGTGTTCCTGTTACAAATGAATGCTCAGTTGCTATGATTACACCATCAAACTTCTTGTCTGCTACAGTGAGCTTTATTTGTAAATGATTTAGTTGGGACAAGCTGAACAGGACACTAACATGAATAAATTTAGCAGAATGACTAGTTTTTATTGACATCATGAGAAATATGCAGTTACAGGCTGCCATCAAACCAAGTAAAAGCAGAACTGCTACACTGCTGAGTTACCGCAGTGCTACCCAGCACATAACTAAATCATCCCTTGGTCAATGACCAGAAAAAGTATATCTACTGACTTCGAGGGTAGTTTACTTGAATTCATGACCCGAAATAAAAGAAAATGTATTACTGTATCTAAGTGCTATGTGGATTATTAAAATGGTAAGCATGAAATAAAATTTTAAATTTTATAATTGTGTAGAATAATGAAGAAAGACATGTTTACACCCCCAACTGTGTGAAAAAGAACTACAGACTTGGACTTTTAATAACAAACTACCATTGTTGCACAGCAACATTTTTAATTTTTCATTACAATCACAAAGGTGGAATTCCAGACTGAGAACCTGCCATTTAAATATTAGTATTGCAAGTAATCATTTCTGTTATAATGTTCTAATAATTGGCGATTTCAACTACCCCACCATTAACTGGGAAGACTACTCATGTACCAATTCTTTTGCTCAACGTTTTCTGGAATTCATAAATTCCAACACCTTGGATCAACTTATTCACACCCCGACCAGGGGCAGCAATATCCTAGACCTGGTCATTACCAACATGGGCAACTGGTGTTCTACACCAGAGGTCAATTCCTCATTGGTCAGATCCGACCATAGGCTAATCACCCTAGACATCTACATCCCGCCTCCACCCCCAATTAGGGAAACTACCGTAAAAAACTTCTCCAAAGCCAACTTCACACTTCTTAAGACAGTAGTGGCAAACTTCATGACATCCATGTAGATGGACAATAGAGGTAGGACTGCTGAATCCTACACAAATGCACTTTATAAGCACTTACACAAGTGCATGGATCATGCCATCCCTAATAGAACCAAGATGCTATCCTCCAAAAAAGGAAGCCAATCTGGTGGTCCTCTGCCATAAACAAACTCTACAACAGAAGAAAGAAACTGTTTCAAAAAAGAGTAAAATCCCATGACTGGAGGAACTCCCTGGTCAACCTCAGTAAGAAGCTGAGATCCCTCATAAAATCCTCCAAAGCTAGTTAAGAAAACAAAATTGCCACCGACCCTAAAGACAACCACAAAGCACTCTATAGCTATATCAAGAATCTCAATGACAACACTCAGATCTGCTGAGTTACAGCACAATGGCACTAAATATACAGAACCAACTGATATTGCCAACATCCTAGCAGATAGGTTCACTGCTAACTTATCCCCCTCTCACCCCCTAGAGGGCCCATCTCTATACTGGAAGAATGCAAAGTTCCTGTAATCATGGCTGCACAGGTAAAAAACACACTCTCCAAAGCCAAGAACACAGCATCTATGGGACCTGACAATATCCCAGGCTGTGTCCTACACAAACTACAGAATGAATTGGCACCCTACCTAAGTACCATGTCCAATCATAGCCTCAACCTCAGGCTTTGTGACCACTGAATGGCACACCGCGATGGTTATCCCAACTCCATAAAGGGGGAGCCACAATGAACTACCGCCCCATTAGCCTGACGAGCCTGGTCTCCAAGGCCATGGAACGTATCATCATGGAACTCATAAACAAAGACATTGGTAATCTCCAAACTCTGGACCCTACCCATTTTGGGTTTGTAAAAGGCAGATCATGTCTCCTAAACCTGACTGACTTCTTTGAAGCAGTCACCAAAGCCATAGATGAGGGTAAGGTGGTTCACACAGCTTATCTAGATCTCACCAAGGCTTTTGACTCCATCCCCCACTCTGGAATTATAGATAAGCTCACTAAACTAGTGTCACAAGATGGGTTGCCAACTGGCTCAAGGACAGAACCCACATTGTGAAAGTAGCAGACTCCAAATCCAACTTCAGACCAGTGACAAGTGGAGTACCCCAGGGTTCAGTCCTGGGTCCTCTCCTGTTTGGTATCTACTTCTCTGGAGTACAGGCTAACACAGAAGGTCTTTGGCTAACAAAGTTTGCAGATGACTGCAAACTAAGAGCCATAATCGAAACTCTTAACGATGTGGACATACTACAAAAGGGCCTCACTGAGACAGATGCTTGGTGTCAAAGCCATGGCCTAAAGCTCAATGCCAAAAAGTGTATTGTCGTCCCCTTTGGTAAAAACTCTGTACCCATGAGCTACCACATAAGTGGTAGTCTACTTAATGCCAAAAGTGTGATAAGAGACCTTGGGACACAGGTGGACAAAAATCTCTGCTTTGATAATCACATCGCCACAATGGTCAGGAAATCCTTCTACGTGGCTCACCTCATCACAAAAGGTTTCTCATCCAGAAAAAAAGAGGTCATTGTTCCCCTCTACTCATCACTCATTAGACCCATTATAGAGTACAATGCCCCTTTTGGTATGTACCTCACAAGACATCTACAACAACTGGAAAGGCCACAGAAATACCTCACAAAGAGGATTACTGGCCTCAAACAGATGCCCTACGCAGACCGTCTCAAAAAACTCCAGCTTTACTCCATCGCATATCTCCTACTCAGAGGCGATCTCTGCCTAACATACAAAGCTATGTCAAACCCAGAGCTGTTGGACATGCTCCACTTAAAGAAATCCCAATCCCTCCGAGCTATACTCTCCAGGGGCCTAAACCTTGTCACCACAATAAACAGAACATGCTGGAGGGATAGATTCCTGTCCCAGAGACTTCCCATACTCTGGAACAGACTACGTATGTCAAACAGAGCTCCTCATTAGCACTCTTCAAGAAAAATCTTCATGATTGGATGTGAAATAGGAAATTCACCCCAGGGATCACGTCTGTGACTCTGCTTGACAGGGGCACAGGAAAATAATTTTCTTGGGTGGCGAAAGCCAGGGTACCTTTTTGGCTAGGCTTATATAGGCCCTAGGGCTAATAGCCTAGTACCTACCTATGAACCTATGTTTTATATAGGTATTTAAATGCATTCAAGTTTTCAGTCCAAACAGTTACAGCTGTGTGCCTATGTATTTGAAACAATGAAGTACTGACCTTCCAAACAACACCATATCTACAGTTGTTATAAACACTGCTGCAAAACTACAGGTAAAAATATAGATTTACTAGCTGTTTGGGTTACTGCACTGGTAATACAAGTATGAGCAAATATAGAGTTAGTTTCAATGTTTTTCTGAAATGTGAGCCAGCATCTAGCTTATTACTGCACTGGTGAAATATGTATATACACAATAAATATGTGCATTTACTTGGGGGGGGGGGGGCTTGGGTTTTTAACAAAAGCCTTTTGCTTAAAGAGCTCACAGGACAATATTCTAACACTGTTTTACATACAGTAGTTTCCACGTTAACCTCTCAACTTTTTAAAGCAAGAATTCTGGACAAAGCCAAAATCCCGGAGGAGACGAAGTTCAAAAATCAGGGACAGGTTTTAAATTTTTACCCTATAAACCTAGAAAGATGCTAGAATAACAGGTTTTGCATTACCATGCATTTTATGAAGGATTTGAAGTCTGAAAACTCAAATGTTTTGATATTTAGTGACTTAAATCCTGAGAGATTTGCCAGAAAATCACAACATTTATGGGGAAGAGTGCAAAAACATGATGCAAAGATGTAGGCAATATGTGAAATTGCGGACAGTTGAGAGGTACGGTTCCACACAGTCTGCTGCTCTTCCATTTATCGGGTCTATATTAGAAGCACAAAAATGCTTCTGAGCGAATATGGAAACAGACACATATTCATCGAATTGCATTTAAGAGATTCGATGAATATGTCATAGGGTAAGGAGATAGTTGGCCAACTTCACAGAGTTGCCCTTTCCTTCCTTAGAGTGCGATCTCAGAGTTGGTATATTTAGTTAGGGGGAGTGGGGGGCTGAGCCCCCCACATTGGGGGGTGTAGGGTGAAGCCTCCCTCCTGTTTATGGTGTTAAATTATTTTTTTTTTTAGTGAACGGCCGCATAAGTTTTTTCTCTAGGGAAAAATTTGCTTACATGTTTATTCGCTATTTTTAGGTTTCGTGCATTATGTGTCGACTTTTATGTAGTATAACATAGACCCCATTTATCTATTACCCTTGTAAAATAACCTCTGGTTTCACAGCCATTGCCTCTTATTCCATATTTCATATTACTCTCCCCCCCACCCCACAAGGAGTCAGATGTAGAGACTTTCATAGCACATTTTGTGTAACCGCATTTTTTAATACCTGCATGTGATACAGACCACATATGCAGTTGGTATTCACATACACTGTTGACCTTATTCTCAGAAAAGGAGTACGGAAGTAGATACCTTGAGTTGACAATTTCCCTGTAAAAGCACCTTTGAAATTTTATCAGTACCTAGTTCCACACAGGGCAATTTGTTTGCAGGACAAGCACTGCCCCCAAGTTGCAAACCAGACATTCCTGACATTAATTTATATTCTCACTGCAGTTGTCTAATCAATAAAAAAGGGCATACTGCCATAGCTATGAACTTTTGGACTCTCTCCATTACCAGCTTGGTGGATATGGGTATCCTGAGCAGAGCCAGATGACAGACAAATGGGGCCCTTGGCAGGGTAATTGATAAGGTACTCCCGGGCAGCACCACCCCTCCCAGCCATTCCAGTGTCCCACTACTTGGTTACTTCTCCCCCAGTCACCATAAACACTGTTCAAACCTGTCAGAGCGCATACCATTTTCTAATTTACTTCTACAATGATTAGATATTTAAAACAGTTTTTCAAATTTTATAGCACAAACACTGATAGCCATTTGTAAAACAAAAATACACAGTCTCACAATGAAAACAGACTTAGCAAGAACCACAACCTTCTCTGTCCTTGAAACTTGCATTATTTGAAATAGAATTGAAAATTACATTCAAAGACCATGCATTTGGCCAGTGGCAGGTTAAGTTTACTTCTGTGCTATTTTCAAACCATAGGCCTCCTTGCTCACATTTTTAGGACTCTTTGATACACCATCCTGATTGTATTAAATTCTATTCCTTGTATAATACAGCACCGCTTGTTAGAGTGTTTTTTTAAATTTGCAGGTTTGAACATTTTTCCAGTATGCAATGAAACAAAATGTATGACCCAATAATGACAAAACTACCCATTACAGAAAATTTCAACCACAAAAGGCCACTCAAACTTTTGTCATTACAGCCCACCAATATAAGGTCACCAAAGCAGTAGATGAAGGTAAGACTGTGCACACAGCTT
Organism: Protopterus annectens; assembly: GCF_019279795.1. Taxonomy (NCBI): domain Eukaryota; kingdom Metazoa; phylum Chordata; order Ceratodontiformes; family Protopteridae; genus Protopterus; species Protopterus annectens. Next base: position 84,043,371 of record NC_056745.1, on the reverse strand, counting down.
ACATGACCTGGCTAAGGGTTTTGATACAATATCCTACTCAGAGGCATTATAGACAAATGCACTAATTTAGGTATAAACTCGTTTATCATCCACTAGATAGCCAACTGGCTCACTAATAGGACCAAGATGGACAAAATAGGTGAGGCCACCTCCACCAAGAAGTCAGTCACTTGTAGAGTCCCCCAAGGCTCGGTACTGGGCCTTCTCCTTTTTGGCATCTATTTCTCTGAAATGGAAGCAAATGCTGAAGGTTTATGACTGACCAAGTTTGTAGATGACTGCATGTTGGAGGTTATCAAAGACTCCCCTGCAGACACTAGCATTCTTTAAGAAGTTCTATCTCTAACACATGGTGCCAAAGCCATGGTCTTAAACTCAATGCTAAGAAATGCATAATTGTTTCCCTTTGGGAAGTCAATTATCCTAGCTAATTACCATGCTGATAATACGTGTCCCCAAGAGTCGACCCAGTGGTCTGGTATCTGGGTAAGCACGTAGACAGCAGCCTTACCTTTGACCATCACATGGCCACACTGTTGAGGAAATCCTTTTATGCTGCACAACTTATAAGTAAGAGCATGGCATCTAGGTCCAAAGAGGTCATTATCCCACTGTACGTTGCCCTTTTCAGACCAATCATAGAGTGAAATGCTCCCTTTGGTATGCACCTGACCAGGCATATGCAGCAACCTCAGAGGTTCCTTTCAAAAATAATACAAGGCATAACAACTCTGCCTTAAGCAGAGTGCCTTAAAACCCTTTCCCTATACTCAGTCTCTCATAGATTGCTGAGGGGTGACCTATGCCTGGCTTACAGGGCATCCACAAACCCCACACTTAAGTTAAAGAGCACCACAAAGCCTAGGGATCTGAACTTTGTCTGTAACTTAGAACATGCTGGAGAGGCAGGTATGTGTCCCAGAAACTGTCCCTCCTATGGAACAGGCTTCCTATCCATGTGAAGCTGAGTTCACCTATTACCTAGTTTAAACACTACCTAGACCACTCACAGTGTACAGGAAATTTATACCAGGCCTGGCACCCATGTCCCCTATGAACAGAGGTAGCTTACAAATGCCTGGCCCTCAGTGTCCTATTTAGATAAAGCACATCATTACTCGTTCCAGGAAAGCTTGGCTAGCCTTAGAAAGCCCCCTCCTCTGGTTCATTATCCTAGTAAGAATCTATGAATCTATACACAATCTCTCTAGAAATAAATGTCCTCTGAATAATTCCACATTAAACAGATCTATAACTAATGAAGAGGCTACTGCTGGCAAACAACTTTACAGTTCAGTGTTTCATATACAAATTCAGTGCTTGCTGCCCTTGAAGAATAAATTGCCCATGTTACATTTAAAATAAAATGTTAAGCTGGTAATATTGCAAAAGGGGATGGCTATCAAACTGGCAGGAGGGTCATAGTTACTACACATCTCATGCAAAGGAGGACACACACAGTACTGCAGCACCCCCCCTTAAAGGGCACCACAATATCAACACTCCATCTACAAGTACAGTAGAACTCACAGCCTTCTGCACCAAATGCAAGTTATGCTACCTGTTGTGTTACCAACATTGTTTTCAAATTTTATACCACACATGCTGATGATGGCCATTTGCTAAACAAAACAATTGCAAATTGAAAACAGACTTAGCATAAGCAACAGTAAACTTCTCATCCCTTGAAACTCATCATTTTTTGAAACTGGACAGTAACTCAACATTTCTTGAAAATGCTGAGAAACTAAAATGCAGTGGAACTCAACATTCTTTGAAAATGCACTGAAACTCAACAGTCCTTGAAAATGCATTTGAAAATGCATCTGCTTAGTTACTGTAGAGAATTCAGGCTCTAGTCTCCTGTACTCAAAGTACAGGGTTTGAGTCTGAATACTTTCATCAACCTGCCATCTCTAACTGGGGCATTTCACACGCACACACACACCTCTCCATATATCACTTACTGTTTTGGCCGGCATGCAGTGACAGTTCAATCCTCTGCTCCATGCTGGCCATCAAATCACCTGTTCTGTAGGCTGCTGGTATGCAATAGCATATTTTAGGGCATTTAGTGTTCTTCAAAAGGTTTTTGGGCCTTGCTGTTCTTTTCTTGCTAAAGTCTCCTGTATGGTCCTAAAGACTTCCAGATTTAATGAGGTCTTCAACTTATGTCTTGGGACTTTCTATTGATAAACGATTTTATTTTTTTATCTTGCCAACATGTGCCCTAGGCAACCGCCTACGTTGCTCAGTGCTGGACCTGGCTCTGATCCTGAGGCAATGAAGAAATTCCCTCATGTTTAATAACAACCAGTTAATTCTAAAACAAACTGATATGGTATGTGAGAGATGTATTTACACAATGTCACTGGAGGCGAACATCTCATATAAAAGCACTCCTAATGTTAATCAGGTTGTCAGTAGTACACAAGCTGCACCCATTACTCACAGTTCATATCAGACACATAGACCTACATATGCTGAGGCACTTAAATGCAACCTTCCTAAACTCTAAAGACATACTAGATGATGTACACATAACACATATCCTCAGCAGCCCTGACTGCACTCTTTCAAAGCAACACCACATCAACACATATACAGCCATATCTCATGAAGCCTCCACTTCTAAGTCCATTAGGCAAGATGCCATACTATCCAACATTCTGGTCAATTGAGACACCATTGTGAGACACAGTGATGTCCCTCTCACCAAGCTGTGTAAGGAAAAAGTCACTGTCATTTGCTAATCAGGGGCCGAGATCTGTCACATTATGCATGCACTCAGGTCACTAGACCACAAGTACTAGTACAACTCAGTCATAGTCAATATGGGTGAAAATGACCTGAGAAATATCTCCCTAGACTATATGAAGACAGACATCATGGAGCTCTTGGAATACGTGTACCACACTGGTATTAGTCTAGCACCGAGCAACATTTTACCTTCTCCAGGGAAGATGCCACAATACGAACACAGGATAACTGGGTTTAACAATTAGTTTAGTTTGTGGTGTCATTCTAAAGGAGTGCAGTATTTGTCACCATGGAAGGAGATGGTCAGCAGATCACACTGCTTTCTCAAACAGGACAATGCACTTGAGTTTCTTCCACATTCAATTCACCATAGGTAAACAACCATACCACATCCTTGCAAGCTATAGGTCCCCCCTCTATGACCCAGGAAACTCATAACATGTATTTAAACTCGTTGGAAACACAGAGACTTGTAGTACCCCTGTATTAAATTTAACAGCAGTAGAGGATGAGACATTGCTGTGAACTTTTAAGTTTCTGTTTTTTTAAAATAGCTGAGAAACCAGCAGACCATGTTCTCTCTAAAGATGAGTATTTTGAGTTTGTTAAGCAGAACTGTATGGTTCACCATTTCAAAAGCTCCTGTTATGTCAACAAAGAGACCTGCAGAAATAAGTCATTCCGGTTGCAATAAATGGTGTTAACGGCTATTACCAAGACAGTAAAGGTAATAAAAGCACTGCGAAAGCCATGCTGTCCATCACATAACAGGCCATATGTGCTTAAGTAGTTGCTTGTGTAAAAGTTTTTCAGATATTTTGGAACTAGGTCACAGGATAGGAAAAAGGTCTATAATCTTTAGGAGAAATGGCTTTTGGTTGCGGGATTATAACTGCATGCTTGAATGCTGGTGGGACAATGCCTGAGGTGAAGACACAGGTTAAAGAAATGAGTAAGGGGTTTAATGATTTTTCAGCTACAAGGTTTAGAAAGGTGGGACAAAGTTTGCTGGACTGAGATCCTGAACAGATGAGTTTGAAAAGTATGGACTTGGTCTGTTTTACTGAAAAAGGCTGCTGGATAAGAGCTACAGGGTATAAATCAAGTAATGAAGGTTCTTGTTCTTAATTGGTAGGGGAGAAAAATTGTTGGATAGGCTTTAGCTATGTCGGTTATGGTGGACTGCAAAAAGTGAGCGTGATGACTAACAAGGTGGAATAATTCAATGTCAAAGGGTTTATTCTTGGTAGATGAAGAGTTATTTAATGTCTCTGTTAAGTGCTTCATTTCTTTCCAAAACTGATTGGGTCTAGACCAGTTTGCTTCCTATTTCAGTCTAAGGTACAGGGCTTTTGCCGTATTTCTTGCAATTCTTGTTTCTCTCCTTAAACTCAGAAAAGTTTGGTGTAACTGTGTAGTGTTGGGGTTCTTTTTCCAGTTCTTCCAGGCTGACTCTCTGGTTTTAATTTTGTTTTCAATATCCACAATAAAAGTTTATATCATGGGCTGCACCGCATAAGCTGCTACATCACTCTCTTCTCCCTTTCCCTCGACCACATTAATATAATCTATTAGGTTCATAGGTTAGTACTAGGCTAACTACCCTTGCGAGCCATTGTAAGCCTATCCAATTATCCCTTGTGGGGCTCAAACCCTGCACCTTGTGTTTGTAAGCCAAACACCTTAACCATTAGGCCATCCTACCAACGTTACCAACCCAAGTCAACGCTTGACTTCAAAAGTGCTAATTTGTTAAGTATTCTTTCTGCTCATACGTTTGGCATATCACTTATGAGGGTCTGCTTCATGAAATAGAGCCACAATGTCTTGTGTAATCTAGTTTCAGCACTTAACTTGCATTCATGTTTAAAAAAAAGTAATACCTTCTTGACGATGAATAAGAACTAGATAAACTAGGGATTTAGGGCATCCTATATAAAGTGACAAGGTCTGAACATTGGGTTTTACCTGTAGTTATACTGCAAACCTGAAGAAGCTAAGAGTAGTACAAACATATACTGATACGAGGACAGCAAACATAGCAAAACAAAAAAGGAAAAAGAGAGAGACAGAAACAGAAACATTTGACCCAAACAGAAGATGTTGGGTTGGGAGGTTGGTATAATGGTTACATTTTTACCTTAGAGACACACAAGGCCTACAGTTTGATTCTCACATGAGATAACTGGCTAGGCTTAAAATGTCCCACAATGGCAGTTGGCCTCATACTAATCTATGATCCTATGAAGATATTGATTAAATAAATCACACATCTTGTTTTTTTTACTCAAGAATCGGGAACAAAACTAAAACTAAACAGGCATAAAGGTTCTACAACAATTACATGCTTTAAATCCATTCAACCATCCACAAGCCCCTTTCCCCATTTTTACACATGGGGTTGGGGTGTCACTTCAGTTGTGACAATCATCTAGAGCCAAGGTTCACACACCAGTGTGTGACTAGCCCTGCTGTAGTACTACTTAGGTAAAAAGCAAACAAAACAACAGGCTCTGCTTTAACACGCATTTTCTGAAGTGCAGTTAGGAGCTTGACCATAATTGTAGATGTTAAGAGTATTCTCACTGCTGCAGCCATCAAATCTTGGATTCCTATCTGCAGGACCTCCAATGGCCAGACTGACCTGCAAAAGTTTAGCTACCCCCTCCTGGTTCTGGCTAACTCCCTCACAATTGGATGTCAGGATGTCAGTAACATAAAATGGATGATGCCAATTCCTAATCTTTCTTACTGTGGCTAGACAAGGAAATGTTGTCATGCCCCAAGACAGAAGTAAATCTAGGGGACTTCCCTAGGCCAAGTACTCATCCAACAGGCTCCATCCTGCCAGTCTAGATTCTGGACAGAGTCATAAAAAGGAGGGAATTGGCAGAGCAATAAGGGGGAAATTAGGCGAACGAAGTGCCCACCTCAAGCTAAAGATTCCCAAGTCGAACAACAGAGGTAGGTGGGAGAAAATATGGACTGTAACATAACTATACAATATTTTGTACGATATTCAGTGCTGCAGACAGCACTTCCAGGAAGACTCCCACTGCATAATGGACCATGGGTGATTTACTCTAACTAGTCTATTATGAAACCAGACCTTGGAAATGTCCATGGCAAGCTTCACCCTGGCCCTGGATGCAGAATCTAAAATGTAATACCTGGAGATATGTGGACAGAGGTACACACATAACTGCTTCAAAAACTGACTGGTATCAACACCGCTGAGAAATGCTGTGGCTCTAGTGAATTGTGCCATGAAAAGGCCTGGCACAGGTTTTCCAAGAAAAGACTAATAAGAACCAATACAGTGGGCAAGCCATTTTGAAAGGGTTTTTCTTTAGACAGGTCTCCTCCTCTTGCTAATCACAAAGACAAATAGCTGAACAGATTTTCTGATTTCCTTAATGCCATCTGAATATAATCTCTGCTGTCTGGGCATAGCCAAAGCAAGCAGGGTTTTCCACCATTTTGGGCATGAAGGTATAACTGGAACCTTAAAGTTACTCTTTCAGCAATGTTTTACAACAGTACCCCCCTGGATGTGCAGTTGCAAGGCCCACCCACACCCTGCCCAACACCCAGCACATAGCAATTTTTTTCTCTATCCTTCAATGAACATGAAGGTGCAGCTAACATTGAGTAAGACAGCAATTCTGGTCGTAGCCTGCTATAGGTCTCCAACCATGTCCCAAGACTCACACTCCACGTTCCTAAGCACCCTTGAGAATAATAGGGACCAACCTAACACTCTCATACTGGGCGACTTCAACTACCCCCCCATTAACTGGGAAAGCTACTCATGTACCAATTCACTTGTGCAACATGTCCTGGAATTCATTAATTCCAATGCCCTGGACCAGCTCATTCTTACTCCCAGTAGAGGTAGCAACATCCTTGACCTGGTCATTACTAACATAGGTGACCATTGCTCTACACCAATAGTCAACTCCTCCCTGGTTAGATCCGATCACAAACTAATCACCTTGGAAATCCACATCCCTCCCACCCCCCACCCCACCCTCGCAAAGGTAACCACCATGAAAAACTTCTCCAAAGGTAACTTTGGGCTCCTAAAAACAAATGTGGCTAACTTCACGGCACCCATGCAAAAGGAGAATAGTTGCATGACCACCGAATCATACACCAATGCACTGTACAAACACGTGCAGAAATGCATAGATCTCGACATACCCAACAGAACCAAGATGCTCTCCTCCAAAAAAAGGAAGCCAATCTGGCGGTCCCCTGCCATAAATAAACTCTACAACAGAAGGAGGAAACTGATGCAGAATAAGGTGAAGACCCAAGACTGGAAAAACTCCCTTAGCAGCCTCAACAAAAAGTTGAGATCCTTCATCAAATCCTCTAATGCTAGCTATGAAAACAGAATTGCAGCAGATAGTAAAGACAACCACAAGGCCTTCTATAGTTATGTAAAGAATCTCCACAGCAATGCCCAGATTTGCTCTGAGCTACTTCATAATGGTACGTCCTATATCGACCCAACAGATATTGCCAATATACTGGCCTACAGATTCAGTGCCAGCTTTACCCCTCTCATCCCCCCAAAGGACCAATCACAATTGATGGCCAGGCACCCAGTATTACTGCTGCACAGGTTAAAACAGCACTGTCCAAGGCCAAGAATACAGCTTCTATGGGAACTGACAATACCCCTGGCTGTGTCCTACATGAACTACAGAGTGAACTGGCACCTCACCTGTGTGCCCTGTTCAATCACAGCCTCACCTCAGGCTTTGTCCCTACCAAATGGCGCACTGCTACAGTTATCCTTCTCTACAAAGGAGGAGCGACTACAGACCCTGGGAACTATAGCCCATTAGCCTGACGAGTCTGATATGCAAAGCTATGGAATGCATCATCATGGACCTAATAAACAAGGATATACAGAATCTCCAAACTCTGGATCCCACACAGTTTGGGTTTGTGAAGGGTAGATCATGTCTGCTCAACCTGGTCGACTTCTTTGAGTCAGTCACCAGAGCTGTGGATGAAGGCAAGGTGGTTCATACAGCCTACCTTGATCTGGCGAAAGCCTTTGATACCATTCCCCACTCAGGAATCATAGAAAAACTCATGAAGCTAGGCATCAACCCCTATATCACTAGGTGGGTTGCAAACTGGCTCACAGGTAGGACCCACAATGTGAAAGTAGTTGACTCCAAGTCAGGCTGCTGAACAGTCATGAGTGGAGTCCCACAGGGTTCGGTCCTGGGTCCTTTCCTGTTTGGTATCTTCTTCTCTGAAGTCCAGGCCAACACGAAGGGACTCTGGCTGACAAAGTTTTCAGACAATTGCAAGTTGGGAGCTATTATTAACTCCCCAAGTGATGTTGACATCCTACAGAAAGACCTCACTGAGACCAACAACTGGTGTCAGAACCATGGCCTTAAGCTCAATGTGAAAAAATGTGTCGTCATCCCCTTTGGGAAAACCCAGTTCCCATGAATTACCACATCGATGGTAGTCCATTGAACACAGAAGGCGTTATAAGAGATCTGGGAACACAGGTTGACAGCAACCTCTCTTTTGACCACCACATTGCCACTGTGGTCAGAAAGTCCTTCTATGTGGCACATCTCATTACTAAGGGTTTTGCATCCAGGAAGAAAGAGGTCATTGTCTCCCTCTACTCTTCCCTCATTAGGCCAATCATTGAGTACAATGCCCCATTTGGCATGTACCTCATTAGACACCTGCAACAACTGGACAGGCCACAACAGTACCTCACAAAGAGGATCCTAGGCCTTAAACACTTGTCCTATATGGACAGACTCAAAAATCTCCAACTATTCTCCACCTCATATCGCCTACTGAGAGGCGATCTCTGCTTGACTTACAAAGCCATGTCTGACCCAGCTCTGTTAGAAATGCTACATCTCAAGAAATCCCAATCCCTCCACACCACATGCTCTAGAGACCTCAACCTCATTACCACAATCAACAAAACATGTTGGAGGACAGGTTCATAATCCAGAGACTCCCCATGCTATGGAATAAACTTCCCATACATGTCAAACAAAGCACCTCACTGGCCCTCTTCAAGAGAAATCTTGATGAGTGGATGGGAAATAGAAAATTCACCCCAGGGATCACTCCAGTGGCTTTACTTGACAGAGGCACTGGGAACTAAGGTCAGGTGGCATGATGCCAGGTATATCCTATGGGCTAGGCTCATAAAGGCTGCAGGGCCATTAGCCTAGTACACACCTATGAACCTATTTTTCGTCTGTCTAATGACATCTGGTGTTGCCGGCATGCGGAAAAGATACAAAAGGAAAAAATTTTAGTAGATCTCTGCTTATACTAACATAATATAACTTTCTGTTTTTCTTTTGTCTGCTTGTAGTTATGTACTACTAAGCAAGTAGTAATGAGCTGATGGTTTTTCCTGCAGAGTCTGTTATGACTGGTTCTGAGACGTACCCCATAGCAGAAGAAACAGGGACAAAACCAAAAGAATGGATGACAAAGGCCTAAAAAGCAAAGACAGATTACTAATATTGTTTGTATTACTATATAAATGATCAAACAGTTTGTAAATACTACAGCTCCATAGTCAGCATGCAGAAAGCAGATAGTGCGGAAGTGTTAGCAAGGGACAAAAAATGGACAGATATTAAGTGTTGAACTTATAAGCTTACAAAGTTGTTACAATAACAACAGTTGTGTAAGCATGTGTTTTCTGAGGGATATGAAGTGTGAAACACAAATATGGATATTCTTCAAAAATCGAGGCAGTTGAGAGGTGTGTAATACAGCTACACACATTCTTTGTCATCAGTCTGAATAGAAACAATCATTGTTTCCCTTTTGAAAATGTTACCAGAGATGACTATAGTCATACCACTCAGCCATATAACATTAACAATCGTAATAATAAGTCTTAAAAATCAAAGCAAAAGGTCAGAAAAAGGAGCACTTTATTTTTCACAGCAGGCGTTCTTCCCGTAATAGACCCTATAAAAGTTACTGATGACATGGCATCTTTATATAGGCTTAGTTCAAGCCTTTTAAGTGTCCACAACTTTACAGAAAGTCTAGATTTTTGCCTCATAATTTGGTAGGTGCCTTTTGAATTTTGGGGTTTTCTGGCACATCATTGCGGAGTGAATTCACTAAGTATTGAAAGCTTAAGTGTCCAACTTCTTGCCAAAAGTGTTCTTTTATTGATTTTATACGTTTATGGCAAGTTATTTATTTATACAACAGCTTTTCATGTGCCTTACAATCTTACATATTCTCCAAACAATTCCAACAGTAAGTAGATCCCTTCCATTTTGGCTCAGAAATCATGCATTACCTTAGTCCTCTCCATACTCTTCCCCAACGAGACCCCATTAAAGGGCAGTATTAATATAGGTTAGGATCCGGGGGGCAGGTGCATGCTATTCTGTCAATTAGAATGTGAGCAACTGTAAGCAGTAACTTGAGTGCAGTGGGTGAAAATAAGTTAAAACAAGGCACAGTTGGTGGCTCTTGATTTCGTTTGAGCACATGATCTGTCACAACTCTGCTTTCTTTCATTCTTCTAAGACAGTTGGAGATGCGTCTGAAAACACATACTTCTTTGGTGGACTCTGTTTCTTTGTTGAATATGATCAATGTATGCATGATGTCATAGGTAAATCTGCATGACATGTCAATCAGGCATCATTTGCATACTACATCACAGCCATTAGGCATGCCAAACAAATTAGGCCACACCCATTTCTGCAAAGAACAACTGAGGGGCTACAATTGTAAAACAATGCCACTCTTTCCTTGTGAAAGATGAAAAAATTATTATCTACACATTAAAGGCTGCAGCACAGAAGTTCATTTTGCAGATGTCACAACCACCAAAAACTGTCTTCCAGAGAATGTTCTTTAGGGGAACTGAAGCAGCAGGTTAAAAGTGCCAGGGTTAGTTTCTATCAAATTACCTAGAACTTCGTAATAAAGCTAAAAGACAGATTAAAGCCGACAAAACTAACTACTATATAAACACTCAAAACAAATATGCACATAATCCACAAAAATTCTGGTCCAGCATAAATAAAATACTATGCCCAGGAAAAGCCTCCACCCCTACCCCTGTGCTCCCAAATAATGATACCAATATCCCTACACAATTCAACAACTTCTTCACAGAAACAATACTAAAACTAGCAAACGCCCAACCAAACACAAACACTCCAACACAACTATTCACCCCACTCCACAATAAGGAAACACAGACCACTACTACCTTCTCCCTATAACCAGACCTAACCAAGACAATCTCAAAACTCCTTCAGCAACTTAAACCAACTACCCTGGCCGCTGACAAATTATCTGCAGATTTCCTTCGGACATCTGCAGAGGCCATATCCTATCCTGTATCTATCCTCATAAACAGATCTCTATCTGAACATAAAATACCCACCTTATGGAAGACTTCACATATCATTCCACTTTATAAAGGCGGTTCTTCCCTAGAACTGACCAATTACCGCCCAATTGCTATCCTATCACCTCTACCCAAAATACTGGAAAGAGTTGTACATTCCCAACTAATATATTACCTCCAAAAAACAATCTACTATCCAAAACCCAACATGGCTTTAGACCCTCCCACAGCACCACTACTGCTCTCCTCTCCTGTACCAACACAGTTAACCAGCATAGAAACAAAGGCTTATTTGTATCTTCCATCTTCTTAGTCCTATCAAAGGCCTTTGACATGGTGAACCATAATATGCTTCTCCAAACCTTGTCTAACCTTAACCTTTGCTCCGCCACAATAAGTTGGTTTCACAGTTACTTATCAGACCGACATCAAGCAGTACTATGGCAAGACAAATTGTCCACCCTACTGCCAGTTTCCATAGGAGTCCCTCAAGGATCTATCCTAGGCCCTCTACTATTCTCTCTTTTCACTAATGAGATCTCTTCAGCCCAACCCACTGCCTTAGTAGTGCAATACGTAGACGATACCACCATTATATGTGCTGCCCAAACATTAAAGAACTACAAACCCTTACCCAATCAAACTTCACTCTAGCTTAAACATGGTTTGCCAATATCAAACTTATTCTCAATCCCAACAAAACTAAACTTATTCTGTTCAATCCCAGAAAATCCCATCCCTCAAAAGAAACATTAACTATAAACTCTAAAAGTAATATTCAAATCACACCAACTCCTCACACAAAACTACTAGGTGTAGAAATCGATCACCAACTAAAATTTGATACCCATATAGCACAAACCATCAAAAATGTGAACAAGAAACTAGGCCTACTCTATAGAAACAAACAATTCATGAACACACATACTAAAACTACTACTGCTAGAACCCACCTGCTATCCATCCTACTATATGCCTCCCCCAAACTAACCAATCTGAGTCAAAAAGACCTAAACAAAATGGAATCCTGTTACAACAAGATTGCCAAATTTGCCACTGAAACCTCACATAGGTCCCATCATTGTATATCCCTAAAACAGCTCGATTGGCTAGAGCTACCCAATGTATTACTACTAAATGAAATCTCAACAGCACAAAAGCTCTACCACCTATCAGATAAAATTCCAGCACTTCAGAGCATTATTGAGCCTTACAGAACCACCAGAGAACTAAGATCTAGCAACCAAAATCTAATAAAAGTAATCAGACACAAAAATGAAGCAGGTAAATCCCTATTTGTCTGCACAGTAGCCCAGGCCTGGAATACACTTCCAAACCACATAACCGCCACAAAGTACAGTTTTGTACCTACCATAAATGTAGATGTCCGAGAGGAATGCATCTGCAGTCATTACAAATGGGTTGTCCTGTCGTCAGGCAGCCCTTCGGTCGGCCGGATTCCAAAGTCTGGGTCCGGCTTCGGCTGGTGTCGCACTTCACCCGACGTCATTGCGGCAGTTTTCGGGTATAAAGGCATCAGCCGACGCCATTTTCCTCAGTGTTTCTTGCCCCAGGTGCCAGGTGCCCTCTTGGTAGGCTAAATTTGGATAAATGCCAAAGTTTCCAAATAGTAGAGAGCAAACACACAAAATAAACATGTATGTACATATATACAAACAAATACACCATAATAGATCCCCCCCAAGCTAGCTGAAGATTGGTAAGTACCCTAGGAGTACCTCAGAGGGGAAGGAGGGTGGGTAATCCCGACTGCAGATGCATTCCTCTCGGACATCTACATTTATGGTAGGTACAAAACTGTACTATGTCCTTCAAGGATGCATCTGCAGTCATTACAAATGGGTAGAATACCATAGCTAAACTAGGGGAGGAGGAAATGAGAATAGATTATGGTGTAGTCAGGATCCCTTGCAAAACAGCAGTGGCAAAGCCAGCACGGGATCTAGAATATAGAGGTAAGTTATAATGCTTGGCAAATGTATGCACTGAGGTCCAAGTAGCAGCCTCTATAATGTCCTTGGTAGCCACTCCTCGTAAGAAAGCTGTGGTAGTGGCTGTGGCCCTTGTGGAGTGAGGCCTGATGTTTTCTGGAGTTTTCTTTCCATGGTAGGAGTAACAAAGTCTAATGCAATTTCCTATCCATTTGGAGATTGTCTGTTTAGAAATTGGTTTTCCTTCTTTTCCTGTTGCGTAAGCTACCAGAAGCTGGTCAGTTCTTCTATTGTTTTTTGTCCTGTCCAGGTAGTAGCGTAATTGCCTGTGTACATCCAAGGTATGTAAAAGCTTTTCTCCCCTGTTCTGTGGATTGGGGAAGAATGTAGGAAGGTGGATAGCCTGATTTAAAGAGACTCTGGATACCACCTTAGGCATAAATGTAGGATTTGTTCTCATGGACACTCTATCTTGATGGAAGATCAGGAAGGGTTGTACTGCCATTAATGCTTGTAGTTCAGAGACCCTTCTTGCTGAAGTTATTGCCAGCAGGAAGGCAGTCTTCCAGGATAAGTATTGCAAGTCTGCTGTAGCTGCTGGCTCGAAAGGAGGCAGAGTCAGTTTTTCTAGCACAAAGTTCAAGTCCCAAGCTGGCAATGGAGGTTTCCTGGGAGGTTTTACATTTTTAATTCCCCGCAGAAACTGTCTGAGCAGAGGATGCGAGAAGACAGGAGGATCCAAGCTGTATTGTGCTGAAATAGCTGATGCATGTATCTTGATGGAGGAATAGGACAGGCCTGTGTGGTAGAGCTCAGCCAAGTACTCCAGGATGTTGGCTATGTTCACCAGTGTCACATCTTGCCCTTTTGCAGTGCTCCAGATGAGAAATCTTTTCCATTTTGCTGCATAATTCTTTCTTGTTGAAGGTCTACGAGCCTCCAGGATTATGTCCTTAACCCTTTGGGATAAATGTGGGTTAATTTCTGTCATGTAATGTTCCAGGCAGTTAGCTGCAGAGTTTTTAGGCTTGGATGCAGAATGTTGTAGTTGTTCTGTGTCAGCAGAAATGGGATCAGTGGTAGTTTCCATATTTGTTCCCTGGACATGCTCCTCAGTAGTGGGTACCAATGTTGTCTTGGCCAGTCTGGAGCTATCAGGATGATCCTTGGACGTTCCTCTTTGATCTTGAGAAGCACCTTGTGCATCAAAGGAAGTGGTGGGAATGCGTATGCTGTCAGGTTCTTCCAACTGAAGGATAGGGAGTCCACCTTCCAAGCAAGTGGGTGGTAAGTCCTTGTGCAGAATTTCTTTAACTGGTGATTGTATGGGGATGCAAACAAGTCTATTTGTGGCAATCCCCATTTCCTTGTGATGGCTTTGAAGATGTCCGGATGCAGCATCCATTCGTGGGCATCTGTTATAGTTCTGCTTAATATGTCTGCTAGAATGTTTTCCTTCCCTGGAACATAAATTGCCTGTAACTGAAGGTTGTAACCCAGAGCCACATCCCATAGGTCTAGTGCCAGCCGGCATAGGGGGTATGAGTGTGTGCCTCCCTGTTTGTTGATGTACCACATAACTGTGGTGTTGTCTGTCCTTATCAACAGCTGGCCTTCGTGGAGAAGAGGTCTGAATGCCTGGATTGCCAATTTTACTGCCATCATTTCTTTTTAGATTTATGTGCAGATGCAGTTGGTCTTGAGTCCATAGGCCTTGAATGCACTTGTCCATCATGTGTGCCCCCAACCGAGGTCTGAGGCATCTGTCGTGATAGTTTGTCTTGGATGACTTTTGCTGAAGGGCAGTCCTGTGTTTGATTGACAGGCCTGTGCCCACCATAAGAACTCTTGTTTCAGGCATGGGATCATTGGAATTTTGGTTTCCAGGCTGTGCTTGTGCTGAGACCACAAATTCTTTAGGTACCACTGTAGCTTTCTCATATGAAGCCTGGCATGAGGGACCAGAATTATGCAGGATGCCATGAAGCCTAGAGCTTGTAACACTTTTCATGCAGTTAGATGGCTCTGCTTTGTTAATGCCAAAAAGTAGAGAGGAAGTTGTTCTTTCTTTTCTGCAGTTAGAAATGCTATTTGTTTGGATGTGTCCAGTTCTGCACCCAGAAAGGTTATTATTTGGGATGGAATCAGCCTTGACTTTTTTGAATTGACTGTGTATCCCAGGGCTTGAAGCAGGTAGATGACTCTTTGTAAGTCTTCTGTTAATTTGTTTTTGTTGTCCGCTTGTATCAGGCAGTCATCCAGGTAGGGATAGATTTGAATCCCCTGAAGTCTGCAATGAGCGATTACTGATGCCAGGCATTTCGTGAACACTCTGGGCGCAGTAGATAAGCCAAAGGGCAATGCTGAGAATTGATAATGCTCTGATCCTGCAAGAAATCTGAGGTATCTTCTGCAAATTGGTCTTATGGGGACGTGCAGGTATGCCACCTTGAGATCTAGAGTTACCAGCCAAGACTCCTTGCCCAGCATGGGAAGAAGCTGCTGTAGAGTCAGCATTTTGAATTTTGGAACAATGAGGAATGTGTTTAGAGCGGACAGATCTAGAATAGGCCTCCATTTGTTTTCTTTTCTTGGTACCAGGAAGAGCCTGGAGTAAAATCCCTTCCCTTGCTCCATAGATGGTACCTTTTCCACAGCTCTCATTCTTAATAATTGAGATATTTGTTTTAGAGCTTCTGCCCTTTGAGTAGGTGGTAGGTTTGGCATTCCTCTCTTTCCTGGTAGAGTATGGAAATGGAACCTGTAACCTTGGTCTATAGTTTGCAAAATCCATTTTTCTCTTGAAATGCAGTGCCAGTTTCTTGAAAATAAGGTTAGCTTTCCGCCTAAGGGTGCTTCTAGTTGTTCCCTGGTAGGCGGTGTCACCGCCAAGTCACTGTGATTGAGTTGTTGTAGTGGTGGTGGCTGCGTCCGTGCCTCGTTGATTGTTACCCTGCCACTGGCGACCCCTGTAGGCACCTCTGGCTTGGTTTCTGCCTCTAGAGCGCCTATTCCTGCCTCTTTGTGCCTTAGAGGACTCCGGAAAGGACCAATTCTTGGAGGGCCAATTCCTGCTAAACCTTGGAGGTTGAACTTGTAAGAAATCTTTTACGGTTTGCACAGATTTTGCTTTCTTCCATCTTTTGAGAACCTGTTGCGGGGCACCAAATAAATTGACCTTGTCCATAGGTGCATCCAAAAGCTTAGATTTGATATGGTCTGGTAATGCCTGTTCTTTCAACCATGCATGCCTCCTGATAACTGTGCCCATCATGGCTGATCTAAAGGAAGCCTCCAGTGCATCATAGCCACATTTTAAAGAATGGTTACTAACCTGCTGAATGTTATGTAACATTTCTTGAACATACTTTTTATCTAAAGATTCTTCAGAGGACAGCTTTAGTCAACTGGTCAAGCATAAACTCTTGATATTGAATCATATGGAATTGGCAATTCAAAGCTCTAGCTGACAAAGTAGCAGAGGTGTAAACTTTTTTACCCCATCTCTCTAAGGACCTGGAATCCCTTTCAGAGGGGAGGGGGTTTTTAGAAGAAGTAGCTGCTACAGCTTTAGGGCCCTGGGAGATAGTCTCTGGATCTGCAAAAGGGGCCTTATATAAGTGGTGATGAGTGTCCGGGACCCTGTAGTACCTATCTGGTTTAGCAGGAGCCGGAGGTAAAGTATCAGGAGAAGTGCAAGCATCATTAAATGCATCATCAACAACAGATAGAACTGGAGGAATAGCTAAAGGCCTATGCTGTGGTAAGTGTAGAAAGGTCCTAAGCCTTTTCTTGAGTCTGAGAAATCTTGGCCCTGCCACTGGAATTGTTCCCTCATAGCATGCAAGGTTTCCCCAAAGGAAAATTCCTCAGGAGGAGAGGCTGAAGGGATGGACTCCTCAGCATCGGAATCTTCGTAAGGAGAATAAGAAGCCTCAGGAGGATCAGAATGTTCTGAATCATCAGAAGAATCATCTGTGGCTACTGGCTCAGGGGGCTCTGCTCTAAGCCTCTTTTCTGGAGGAGGGAGAGAGGCCCTGTCTGGATGAGGCTGGGATCCACGGATTAAAGTGATGAGATCCTGTGCCAAAGAAAGCATATGGGAGCTGGTGCTGGGCCTGTGAGGGGGGGGGGGCTTGGCAGGCACTGGCTTGGAAGTTTTGGCTGCTTTAGCCCTGGCAAAGGCCTTAATAGACATAGCTGGAGGAGGCCTAGCAGCTCCACATGCAGGAGTAGAAATATCTAGTGGAATGGTGTCTGATAAATCTTGTGAAATCGCAACAGAAGGCTGGATTTCAGAAGCCGTTTCTACCAGAATGGAAGAGGCCTCGGTAGAAGGCAAGTTGTCGGTTGAAGAAAGAACCGCTTGCTCGGTTTCGGCTGAAATCGAGACACTCGCGGATTGCTTGGCCGTGGTTTCAGCCGAAACCGCGGACCGCGAGTGTCGGTCCTTTTCTTTGCGTTTTTTAGTTATTTGCGTAGTCGGAGGATCCAACGGCATAATGTAGGCAAAATCGGAGCCGAAAATCTGTTCAGCAAAGTCCGAGCGACGTCTGAGCGTCTGCCGGTTAAAAGAAGCACAGGCTAGACAAGCTGCTACGTCGTGGTCTGGGCCTAAACAATGTATACAATAGGAGTGGAAATCTTTATGAGGTATTTGTTTCCCACAAGATAAACCGTTATTAACTTTCTCTGACATCGGCTGAGGCAAGAAAGAGTCCCCAACGGGGTACTTAGCTTTATAGAAGTCTTCGAAGTAGTATTCGGTAGAAGTAATCTCTGGATCTGACCGACCGGCACTTGCGAACAGCTTCTGCTTCGGGCGCCACGCGGCAAGAAAGACTGAGGAAAATGGCGTCGGCTGATGCCTTTATACCCGAAAACTGCCGCAATGACGTCGGGTGAAGTGCGACACCAGCCGAAGCCGGACCCAGACTTTGGAATCCGGCCGACCGAAGGGCTGCCTGACGACAGGACAACCCATTTGTAATGACTGCAGATGCATCCTTTAAGGACATCCTCTCCAAAACAATTTAAACACCTTCTAAAAAAACACTAATAATTGGCTATGCTTATGCTACTCCCCAGGATAATCCAGACCATGGCAAATCACTAAGATCTCCACCAATATATAAGCACTGTAAAGTTCCTTGTAGAATCAACCTCTACTGGCCATATGAATGAAGAATTCTTCCTTACAAAACTGAACCCTAATAAACAGTAACCTCCTAATCTAAGACTATCTCTCAAATTGTATCCTAACAATTAAATAACCAACTCTAGAACTTTTTCCTAGCTAACACCTGCTCTTTTGATGCACTCCCTACTAGGGGAAAAAAATATATATTATTACTTTTTGCAGAAAGAAAAGTGGCAGGACACTGCTGCTTCACAGTAAAATCTTTAATAAAAACTCTAAAAACAATTTGATCCAGGTACAGATAAATGTGAAGAAGTGAGCGCTTTCGGGTTACACCCTTCATCAGACATCAAATATTTTACACACCTTCTTTTTATATAATAATCAGCCAATGAATTTCTTCAAAATTTAGTGAAGCACACGCCTTTTCATGAGTGTGGGTTTTAAAGAGATAACATCATTGAGGCCAGGGGGTATATGTGCCATTAATTCTATAATCCATTTGGTTTCATCCAGGGCTGTCTGCAATTTAACATCCCCCCCCCCCCGTTTGTTCAACCTAACATTAACAATGACTCTAAAGGAGAAACTATGTGTTGGATGTTCATGTATATGCCTATATAAGGCATTGCTATCATCCCTATTCCTTATACTTCCAAGATGTTGTAGGATTCTTACCTTAAACATATTGGTGGTCATTCCTACATAGAAGCTTAAACATTTTGTGCACTCCGCCAAATAAACCACATTAGGAGTCCTACAAGTGGCCCTACCTTTAAAAACAATATTTTTACCTGTTGCTCTATGTAAAAAATTAACCTCCTTGTTAATATGACTGCATGCTTTACACATGCCACAGGGAAGTGTCCCTGCCATGCTCTTTAAAGGCCTATCCACTTGAAGGTTTTTCTCTTTACATAAGAGGTCACTCAAATTCCTATTCCTTCTATATTGGAAATATGGTCTATTATCAATGAGCCCCTTAAGATTAGTGTCACTGGTAAGGATGTTCCAATTATTTTTGATGATGTTACAGATATCACCAATATTACTACTATAAGTAAACAACAATTTGGTGCCTCTCACTCGTGAGCCACTTTGTGGGCTCTCTATGGAAGTCAGGTCCTGATGTCTTTTAAGCCAAGGTTTATATTTAGTCTGCCTATAAACTTTACTGTCATCTATCGCATTCCTAACCAGGTTCTTCCCATAGCCTCTCTGTGTAAAATAACCTGTAAGGTTATCTAGTTCTTGTTCAAATTGCGTATCATCTGTATCAATTCT
Organism: Protopterus annectens; assembly: GCF_019279795.1. NCBI lineage: Eukaryota > Metazoa > Chordata > Ceratodontiformes > Protopteridae > Protopterus > Protopterus annectens. The sequence goes on along the minus strand of NC_056745.1, from coordinate 84,023,831 downwards.
TGAGGCCCGACTCACTTGTCCTTTGACAATATTGGGAAAAAGATGGCGAGAATGCATGCTGTCATAGGACAGCAGAGTGTTTTTCCAACAGTCTTTTTTGTATAGGCTAGATGAAAAGCCTTCATGTGTCTGTGTTACCCTGACATCTAAGAATTCTATACTATGGTAAGAAGTTTTGGCTGTGAATTTAAGAAAAGTAGTGCTGCTGTGTAGATGAGACAGAAATCTAACACATGTATCATAGTCTCCATTCCAAAGAATAAAAATATCATCCACAAATCGTACATACATCAAAATGTAAGTCTTCCAATTTTCATCATCCAATATGTTGGCAGTTTCCCATTTAGAGAGGACCAAATTGGCATAGGTGTTAGCACAGGGGGTGCCCATAGCAACCCCCTGTGCTTGCCTATACGTGGAGCCGGCCCCTAAAAAAAACATTATTATCCAATACCAATGTCAGCAGTTCTTTAATGAGTTCTATTTTATTATTTATCACACCTAAGTTTGTTAAAAGTTCACTTATTGAATCAATACCATAATCATTATTGATCACTGTAAAGAGACTGTTGATGTCTAGCGTAATCATAAGAACATTGTCAACGTCTTCCGGTTTAATGACACTGCCCAAAATCTGCAAAAAATGCCCTGTGTCTATCAGAATACTCTTCATTTGTTTAATGTATGGTTTTAATAAAAAATCTACCCATATAGACACATTTTCAGTCACCCACCCCCTGCCTGAAACAATCGGCCTAAGGGGTGGGTCTTGTAAGTTCTTGTGTAATTTGGGTAGGGCCTTAAATAAAGGAATCGTAGGTTTTTCTATCCATAAAAACTGATGTGTCTTCAGTAATGCTCAAATTATCCCTCAAAATTTTTAATTTCATATGCACTTTATCAATAATGCATTTTACAGATAACGGATTGATCTCTGTATAAGCTGCATCGTCCTGCAACAGATTTTTTATCTTGTTGTTATACCATTCAACATCCATTACAACAATTGCGCCCCCCTTATCAGCCTTTTTTATTACTATCGAATCATTGTTAACTAATTCATTCAGGGCTTTAATCTGCTCTACAGTTAGATTATAATATTTGGAAAAATGCCCCTCAGTGTAGTAATTAGCCAAATCCTTCTCACAAGCACTCAAAAATAGGTGTAGTGTAGGTGAAAGCTGTGGTATAAAACACCACTGGCCTTTCTGGGCATCAAACAACCAGATGTATCATTTCCAAACATGCTTTTTAACATAATATTTCTGCAGAACAACATAATGTCCATAGTTACCTCATTATGTGTGCAATTGTTGCTGGGCACAAAGGTTAATCCCTTGTTCAAAACGAACAATTCATCCTTGGTTAAAATGTGAGATGATAAATTATGAACAATGTCAAAAGTGATACCAGAAGTCACTGTAAAGTTCTCCTCCTTTTCCCCACTTCTCTGTCGTCGCTCTGTGATCTTTTTCCGGCCCCTTTCTTCTTGACGGGCGCTGGTAAAAGCTCCAAAAAACGCTTCTGTCCCTGCGGCACCTTTGGGCGTGCTCCAGTGCCCTTATCCGCCTCTTCGGTGTCCTGTTCAGTACTGGACGTGGTCTCCACCTCTGCCGACATAGTGGAGGCTCCTGCGATATTCCTCGACTGCTCCCCCGAAGAACACAGAATAACACCGCTGGTATTAACGGCCAAGATGGGGCTGTTGAAAGTGGTAGTGGAGTGATGGAAATCCCTGTTGACAATGTCACCTCCCTGGGAGCTGGGAGTGGATGGGGAAATCAAGTTGGTAGTATCCGTTGTTGTGGTGTGTCGTCCATTGATGACTCCGACATGCTCAGTATGTCCCGCTGCGGGGCGTGTCTCACCTGGCCGCTCATCACGCTCTCTAGGATCCCTGGAGTGCCGAGGATTTCTGGGCCAAACAAAAATGTTTCCCCTCGAAAAATGACAGCATGCATCCCTGCCATCTTTTTCCCAATATTGTCAAAGGACAAGTGAGTCGGGCCTCAAGAATTGATACAGATGATACGCAATTTGAACAAGAACTAGATAACCTTACAGGTTATTTTACACAGAGAGGCTATGGGAAGAACCTGGTTAGGAATGCGATAGATGACAGTAAAGTTTATAGGCAGACTAAATATAAACCTTGGCTTAAAAGACATCAGGACCTGACTTCCATAGAGAGCCCACAAAGTGGCTCACGAGTGAGAGGCACCAAATTGTTGTTTACTTATGGAAGTAATATTGGTGATATCTGTAACATCATCAAAAATAATTGGAACATCCTTACCAGTGACACTAATCTTAAGGGGCTCATTGATAATAGACCATATTTCCAATATAGAAGGAATAGGAATTTGAGTGACCTCTTATGTAAAGAGAAAAACCTTCAAGTGGATAGGCCTTTAAAGAGCATGGCAGGGACACTTCCCTGTGGCATGTGTAAAGCATGCAGTCATATCAACAAGGAGGTTAATTTTTTACATAGAGCAACAGGTAAAAATATTGTTTTTAAAGGTAGGGCCACTTGTAGGACTCCTAATGTGGTTTATTTGGCGGAGTGCACAAAATGTTTAAGCTTCTATGTAGGAATGACCACCAATATGTTTAAGGTAAGAATCCTACAACATCTTGGAAGTATAAGGAATAGGGATGATAGCAATGCCTTATATAGGCATATACATGAACATCCAACACATAGTTTCTCCTTTAGAGTCATTGTTAATGTTAGGTTGAACAAACGGGGGGGGGGGGGATGTTAAATTGCAGACAGCCCTGGATGAAACCAAATGGATTATAGAATTAATGGCACATATACCCCCTGGCCTCAATGATGTTATCCCTTTAAAACCCACACTCATGAAAAGGCGTGTGCTTCACTAAATTTTGAAGAAATTCATTGGTTGATTATTATATAAAAAGAAGGTGTGTAAAATATTTGATGTCTGATGAAGGGTGTAACCCGAAAGCGCTCACTTCTTCACATTTATCTGTACCTGGATCAAATTGTTTTTAGAGTTTTTATTAAAGATTTTACTGTGAAGCAGCAGTGTCCTGCCACTTTTCTTTCTGCATTGCCATTTTCTTGGAGTAAGCAGGACTTTAGCACGGCTGGAAGAATTTGTTTTGTTTTATATTATTACTTTTTGTATGCCTGCCTACGTATGACCTATTGTGCAGACTAAGAATCTGGCAATCATTTTTATGTGACCTATGTATTATGTGATATTTAACTGTGTATGACTATTTGTTGCACAGAATCACACTGACAACTTGTAACTTTGACATTAACCTCTATTGATGCTTATTACATCTGTACCAAATGATTTAACCAACTTGTAAATTAACTAACTTGGAGCTTTTCTCCCCGGGCCTCCGCTGAACATGGACCTGCGTCCAGTTGGACTCTCCCGGTTAACAAATGTAAAATAAAATACAATTAAAATAAATAAATAACAGAGAGTTGAGGTCCCATGTAGGATTAATTTTACTTTTAGGTTGTCTGAGATGCAGTGCTCCATTTATGAACTCCTTGAATGGCAACAGATACTATAAAGGAGGCTCTAAAGCCAGGCAAGCTGTGACAGATGAAGCACATGCCTGCATAGAGGCAGAAAAAGTCGAATCTCTTCTACTTTGTTAGGTATGATTCCTTGTGTTTGGTTTCTTGGCTTCCCTCATTGTATATAGCATATTCTCTGCAAACGTGCCTGGATGGCATGAGTGCTAAATCATCATGCTGTCAGCCTTAGAGAGCTGAGGTTTGAGTCTAGTAAGGACCCTTTGTTTTGTGTCAGGAAGTTTACACACCAAGTAACAGCACTGACTCGAAAGGAGGGGTAAACAGTGTTACTTGTGCCAAAAGGAAGCTATCAGAAGCACTGTTGGCCTCTACTCCTTTATGTTCAATGATACCCTGGGAATCAGAGGAAAAGCAGAGAGAAACACACTTACCCATGGATCACAGAGGATGGCTACTTTCCAACCTCCTGGTACTGCTGTTCTTTATCAAAATTTCCTCAGTTGCCTGTTCTCTGGGGAAGCCAAAAGGTCCCCCTACTGGTACAACCCACTGTAGGTCAGATTTAAGAACACATCTCTGCTCAAAATCTATTTGTGAGTGTCTGAGTGTGCTATGCTCAGTCTGTCTGCTCAATAATTTTCAGGTGATGGGATGTAAGGTACCCTGAAGGTCAGCTCTGACTCCTGGGCTACTTCCCAAGTTTGCATTGACAGTAGCCCCCCCCCCCCCCCCCCCCATGAATTAACCAAATCACTATGGGGTTAAATGTGAGGATGTGGAGGCTTCCTGTTGCCTGACTTTAATGCTTTTAGTGCTAGTTTAACAGCCATCACCTCTTTCATATTTATTTGCTTTTTCCGCATATCACCCCCACACACACACACACACACACACACACATGCTCTGGATCTTAAGATCCTCCACACAAGCCCACAAACTTAAGATCCTCCACACAAGCCCACAAAATGCTGTCCAAAAAGTCTGTGGTAAAGGACTGAATCCCCTGGGACAGCTTGTACTGAGATGCATCTGGCTTTTTCACCACAAGTTCTCTATTTTTGATACAGAACTAAACGGGGATGATGACCTTCAGTGTTTATATCATCTACATTTCTAAAGTACTACTGACGTTTCCTCAAAAGAAGCCATGCTAAAGACACTGTCAAGATATAAGATGCCATATTGCTCAAGATCCACAGGAATTTACCTGCTGTGAAAGAATATTTCTCCCAAACTGGGAGGGAATTGGACATCTTCAGGCAGGAAGGTTTTCTGCTATTCTACATCTAGCAAAGTCCCTAGGAACAAAAACTCTCCTGGGGGGAGGCAGGAAAGACTTGGAGATGCTGAAGGAGAGATCAAGCAGCTTGAAATATGCCAGGGTAAACTGAAAGACCTTTTGACTCTCTTCTGTGGAGTCGTCATCCAGGAAAAAGTTGATGAGTAGGCCCATGGTCCCACAAAAGGCAATTACCACTGCTAGATATTTTGTAAAAATTATGGGTGCAACAGGCAAACCAAATGGAAGGAATTAAACTGGCAGTGGGCTCCATTTCTTTGAATCTTAGAAACATTCTGTGCACCTTTGTTTTGGGATGTGGTGGTAGGTATCCTGTAAATCCAAGGTAATTATGAAGGCTTAAAAGAGTAGAAGAGACAGAAGACTCTGTAGGGAAAGGGCTTTGAGGTTATTAAATACTTGCTTATGAGTCTCCAAGTCCCTTCCTTTTCAGGCACCAGAAACAATCTCTTGAGTAACACCCAGTGCCTTCCTCTCCTACCAGTATATTTTTTATGCCTCTCTGTTCTAGCGGTTCTCTATCAAGGGTAGAGTAAAATCAGCTTGCTCCCTTGGAACAGAAGACATAACTACATATTATGGTCTGCTTGGGAACTGCAGCTTGTAACTCTGACCCAGAATGTTTAGGATCCACTGGTCCTGGGATGCCTTTTCCCACTCCTCTATGAATATATCACGATGGCTCACTATTTGTAAGGAGACAGAGGGATGGTGTTCTGATTTAAGGGTAGTGAGGTTTGGGGTGGTATTCTTCTGGGAGGACTGGGCAGCTTGACTGAGTCATAGCTGTCCCCTCTGTGGGGATCAAAGCCTTGAGGGCCGTCAAGCCTGTTTTATGCCTGGTTTGCCATTATTTCCTGCATCTTAGCTTCTTCCCTTTCTAAGATTTTCCATTCTCTTACTTGGGGAAGAGAGTTCAAGATTTAAAGGGGAATTCCTTCTACATCTAGCAGCTTGAGAATGAAAATATTGCTGGACTGAGGGTCTTTCCTCTTTCCTCAATTCTCTTTCCCAGCAGGGGTTCAAAAGAAGTTCCCTTTGTTTAGGGAGGGTCATTAAGAGTCTTTCACCTAACATGATTCATCAGGAGCCGTAGCGTCAGCTAGGCTTGTCCCCAAATCACTGATCCTGAAGCTGTTGACCTGTACGATCATCATAATGTGCATCACATCACAGTTTGCATAAGTCAAGTATCTCCTGCTTCAGGTCCTTATTACTGATCCTCACTGTCCTAGTCTTCAACTTGTCCTGCAAGGACTCCTGCAATTTAGACAAATGTGCCTGGCAGTTAAGGATTCTGAAGGCCAGGGTAACATAAGTGTAAGATTTACTCTCAAAGTGTTCAAGAAGGCTACTCTCCCTGATGTTCGGAATAGGATTCCTGGATGCTGTCAGCAATGGCCCTTTGCTTGAACCAAGAGACCTTAAAAACAGACATATTTCCTTGGGGGGGGGGGGTCTGGCTACAATTATGCATTGATAAATTCATTTGCTAGGACATCTATGATGGAAGAAACAGCAATTAACTTTGACTGTGGCAGGCTCATAAATGATCTATATTGTATATCCTGTCAGACCTATTACTGAAGATAACTCACTTTTTAGCATGTATTTATCTATCATATCACACAACTTGAAACATCAGAAATTCATAACTAAAAAGATCAGTGACCTCAGGACAAACTGCCAACCCTTTCAATGTACTCAGTCTCTTACAGACTCCTGCGGAGACCTATGTTTAGCCATTTGTGCCAGGAAAGATCCAAACTTATTTGATCTCCAGTTCCTTCTCAGAACTAATGGTATATCAAATACTCTGTTAGCAGATAAATGAGACACATTGGTGTGACAGATTCATATCCCAGTGTATCCATCTACTCTGGAATAAACTTCCACTACATGCCAAGCAGAGCTGCACCTTTGCCACCTTCAAGGTAAACCTAGATAATTAGATGGGTGGCCTCAGATTCTCTTCCGGTCTATAATGTCTTGCCATCCTTGAGGCTACAGAGAAATTTTGAATAGGGTTTTTGGGTAGGCTTGAAATGGTCTACAGACTGACTGCCTAGTACTTTTCTTTGAACCTATAAATCTGTGCGTCTAAAAGCACTCTTTGATATCCCATTAGAATTCTTCCATTATCCTATGATGGGTGTCTCCAACTGACCGATCTCTGGTGGTGAAGCAGAGCATAGTGTGTTCTTACAGAATTATCCATAAAATGAGAAGGGACATCTGGCCCACAAGTGACAGCTCATCTGCCTCTGTATCTGGTGTAACTAACGTAATTTCTCAGGGTTCTTTTCTTTGAAGGAGCCCCCAACACTTCTGGTATTTTCACCAACTTGACAGGTGAATCTTGACATCGATGTTTCAAACACATAATAAAAGATTAGGGTTATGAGATCCGATCATAATTCTTTGTACTCTATGGAGTTTTAGATATTCCATATTCTACCAGTTACAGTAAAAAAGCTTGAAGTGTTTTACTCCCTTTGAAAGCTAGTAAAGCTTTTAGTGAGTGCTGGTGTACAGATAAGATGTACATATTTCATTTGTTTAAGAATTCGGTGTGGGGGGGGGGGGGTTTGACAAAGGAAGAAAGACAGGCACAATTTTTAAGTACTGCTCTAATTTACTTAAATATGTTACTTAGACATTGACTGTAAAGTTCCGCAGACAGAACAAAAATACAAACAAGGTATTCAGGGACAAGTGACAGTGAGGCAAAGTCTCTTGCATGAGACCTGACTGTAATAGCACATAGGAGGAATGTAAAGTACAGTTGTGTACACTTACCATAAATGTAGATGTTCGAGTGTATTCACTGTTGCAGTCATCACATTAGGTTATCTGCTTGCAGTAGCCCTCAGTCGGCCTGATTATCAAAGTCTTGGGTCCTGCGTCGGTTGCTGTCTCATCTTCCATGACGTCAGATAGTCAGGGGTATAAAGCATGCAGCCGACGCCATTACATCAATTTTTCTTGCCCCAGATGTCAGGTGCCCCCCTAATGGGAGCCAATTATATATATATATATATATATATATATATATATATATATATATATATATATATATATATATACATATACACATATATATATATATATATATATATATATATATATATACATACATATATATATATATATATATATATATATATATATATATATATATACACACACAAGGTTATACCTCCAACAAAAAAGCAAATACACCAAAAAGTTTTTAAGCATGGTAAAAAATAATAGAGATATAGCCAAAAGAAGTCAGGGGGCTGGAGGGAAGGTAACCAGGACTGCAACAGTGAATACACTCGAACATCTATATTTAAGGTAAGTGTACACAACTGTACTATGTTCTTCGTGTTTCACTTTTGCAGTCATCACATTTGGATAGATTCCCAAAGCTAAGGATGGGAGGAGGAATTTAGATAGCATTATGACCAGCTATAAGGCCCTGCAAGACTGCAGTGGCAAAGCCAGCTCTGGATTTAGAGAAAATTGGCAAATGGTAATGCTTGGTGAAAGTATGTACAGAACTCCAGGTAGCAGCTTCTAGGATGTCCCTGGTAGGGACACCTCTGAGAAAGGCTGTAGAGGTTGATGCAGCCCTGGTTGAATGTGGTCTAATCCCTTGTGGAATAGGTTTTCCACGGTGCTTATAGCAGAAATGAATGCAATGGCCTATCCATTTAGAAATGGTTTGTTTTGAAATAGCCTTCCCCTCTGCAGCAAATGCCACCAGCAGCTGTTCAGATTTCCTTTAAGGTTTAGTCCTGTCCAAGTAAAATCTAAGTTGTCTGTGCACATCTAAGGAGTGCAGTATCCGTTCCCCTTTGTTCTTTGGATTAGAAAGTAAGGTTGGCAAATGAATGGACTGACTAACAGCCACACTGGATTCTACCTTGGGCATGAAGGAGGGATTGGTTCTGAAGGACACCTTGTCCGCATGAAAGATGATGAAAGGCTCCACTGCCATAAGGGCCTGTAATTCAGATACCCTTATTGCCGAAGTGATTGCTAAAAGGAAGGCTGTTTTCTAAGAAAGGAATTTTAACTCTGCACTTGCAGCTAGCTCAGAAGGAGGAACAGTGAGTTTCCCCAACACAAAGCTAAGGTCCCAGGCAGGAGTTGGGGCTCCTTTGCGTGGTCTTAAGTTTTTGACCCCTCTGAGGAACTGTTTGAGCAGTGGATGAGAGAAGAGGGGTGGGTTCTGTGTTGTAATGAGCTGAAATGGCTGAGGCATGAATTTTGATGGAGGAAAAAGAAAGGCCCTTGTGAAGCATCTCAGTTAAGTATGGAAGAATCCAAGGTAAATTAGGCGCTGCTGTGCCCATCCCTTGAGTTTGGTTCCAGGCACAGAATCTTTTCCATTTTTCAGCGTAAGATTTTCTAGTACTAGGCCTCCTTGCCTCCAAAATGACATCCAACACTTGTTTACTGAGGAATGGTAATGGAGAGATCAGGTAATTAGCCAGGCTGCCAGGTTGAGGGTTTGAAGATGAGGGTGCAGAATCTGGCTCTCCTGCTGTGACAACAGGGTAGGGGTCTGAAGCAGGTGCCATGGAGCCAGCAGTGACACACTGCGCAAGAGGGAGTACCAGTGTTGGCATGGCCAGTCTGGTACAATCGGTATCATCCTTGGTTTGTCCTGTTTGATCTTTAGTAGTATTTTGGAGAAGAGAGGCAGAGGAGGAAAGGCATAAACTGATAGATTTTTTCCAGCTGAAGGACAGAGCATCCACTTTCCAAGCTTGTTTGTGGAGAGTCCTTGTGCAGAATTTGTCCAATTGGTAGTTCTGGGGGGAGGCAAACAGGTCTATATCTGGGCTCCCCCATTTATTTATCAACATGTTGAAAGTCTTTGGTTCCAGTTTCCATTCGTGTGGGTCCATGAGATTTCTGCTTAGTTCATCTGCCAATGTATTTAGTTTTCCTGGCAGGAATTGAGCCTGTAGATGCACTTAGTAGCTCAAGGCTGTGTTCCACAGAGCCATGGCTAGTCTGCAGAGGGCGTATGAATGGGTACCCCCCTGCTTGTTTATGTACCACATAACAGTGGTGGTGTCCATCTTTACCATTAGTTGTCCTGGAAGAATGTGGTCCTTGAAGGCTGTCGAGCATTCTGTACAGCTAACATTTCTTTTTGATTGATATGCAGGTACATTTGACTTGGGTTCCATTTGCTCCGAATGCACTTCCCTGCCAGGTGAGCCCCCCCATGCATAGTCTGATGCGTATGTTGTTAGGGTTTGGGCGGCAGGGGGTAGAGTGAATGGTAGTCCTTTGTTTAGGTGGCAGGCCTCCGCCCACCAAAGGAACTCCAACCGTAGGCAAGGTATGATAGGAATGATTGCTTCTAGAGCTTGAGAATGTTGACACCACAGGCTTTTTAGATACCATTGTAGTTTCCTCATATGCAGTTTTGCATATGGAATTAGAAGAATGCAGGAGGCCATGAACCCCAAGGCTTGCAGTATTTGCCTTGTGGATAGCAGGGTTTTTGTGGCCATTACTTTGAAGTAAGTTGTCAAATGAATTTGTTTCTCTGGCATGAAGAAAGCCATCTGTGAAGTTGTGTTCAAGCCTGCCCCCAGGAATATAATTTGTTGACAGGGTACAAGATAGGATTTATTTTCGTTTATGGTGTACCCCAGACAAGTTAGCACCTTTTGTACCAATGCCAGATGATTCAAAAGTATGTCCTGGCTTTCTGCCTGAAGTTAGACAATCGTCCAGGTATGGGTATATTTGAATATTTCTTTGCCTGCAAAATGCAATGACTGGAGCTAGGCACTTTGTGAATACCCTGGGAGCAGTAGGTAAGCCAAAGGGTAGTGCAGAGAACTGATAGTGCATGTAGCCTGCTTTGAAGCGTAGGTATCTTCTGCAAGACTCCCTGATTGGGATGTGCAGGTATGCTTTCCTTTAAATCTAGTGTTGCCAACCAGGCATCCTTGCCTAGCATAGGAAGCAACTTGTGAAGAGTTAGCATCTTGAGTTTTGGAATCACCAAAAAGGTGTTTAGGATAGAAAGGTCCAGGATAGGACGCCATGAGTTGTCTCTTCTGGGTACCAGGAAAAGTCTTGAGTAGAAACCTCATCCCTTTTCCTCTTCTGGTACAGTTTGAATAGCCTTTAAGCTTAAGAGAGAGTACTTGCTTTTGAGCCTCTGCCCACCGATTTGGGGGTAGATCTGGCCAACCTTTTGGGGTTGGTAACGTATGGAAATGAAATCTGTATCCTTGGGAAACTATATTTAACACCCATTTGTCCTGGGTAATGAGTTCCCAGTTTTATGTCTGCAGAGCAATCTTTCCCCCTAAAGGAGCAGTCAGTTGAGAAGTGCTTGGAAGTTTTAAAGTTAAGTCATTGAGACAGCTTACCATAGGGGGGAGTCTTACTACTCCCTGATTTGGAAGTGGGAGCCCTCCACTGCTTAGTCCTGTGCGTACCCTGGGACTGAAGCCTGGGTGTTCTGCTGGTTCTGGGTTTGGACTGAGCAGGAAAGGACCAATTCTTAGAGGGCCAATGCCTACTAAATCTTGGAGGCTGTACTTGTAGGAAATCTTTAACAGTTTGCATGGATTTGGCTTTTTCCTCCATCTTTTTAAGAACTTCGTCTGCTTTGTTGCCAAACAGACAGTCCTGATTTAAGGAAGCATCCAGCAATTTAGTTTTAACATGATCTGGCAAAGATTGCTCCTTAAGCCAGGCATGCCTTCTAAGTACAGACCCAGTGACAGCAGCCCTGCAAGATGCCTCTAGTGAATCAAAACCACATCGCAAAGTATGTTTTCCAACCTGTTCAGCAGAATGATATATAGAAGAACAAAATGGCGCACAGGTGGAATCCAAAATTGACTTTTATTTAGCTGTTCAGCAGAATGCATTAAATACTAAATCCTTAATTTCAGTATAGTCAGGAATCAACATCATTTTCTGTTTAAGCAATCCAATAATATGCTGCTGATACTTTAACATATGAAACTGGCAATTTAAGGCCCTGATGGCCAAGGTTGCAGAGGTGTATACCTTCTTACCCCATCTATCCAGGGCCCCGGAATCTCTATCAGAGGGGGTAGGATTTTTGGCAGTAGTAGCCTTAATGCCCTTTGGTCCCTGTGAAATGGTCTCGAGATCTGCAGTATGATTTTTAAAAGGAAATTCTGAGAGTCAGGAACCCTGTAATATTTATCAGGTTTTCTGGGAGCAGGAGGTAGAGAGTCAGGGGCCAAGTTGTATTCCGAAAAGGCATCTTCAACAATGTCTAGCACAGGAGGAATAGCTAAAGGCCTGTTTTGGGGCATGAGTAAGAAATCCCTAAGCCTCTTTTTAGAATCAGAGTAATCCTGGCTTTCCCAGCAAAAATGCTCCTTAAGAGTATGCAAGGTTTCACCAAAAGAAAAATCCTCTGGGGAGAAGCAGAGGGAATAAAGTCCTCTGCATCAGAATCCTCATAGGTAGATAAGGGCAAATTCTGGTCATCAGAGGAGACAGAAATTTCAGAATCCTGGCCAGAAGTATCATAAGAAAATTCAGTCCTAGGTCTCTTAGAGGGGGAAGGTTGGCTTCCCCTGATTAAAGTAATAAGGTCTTCTGCCATTCTTATAATTTGTTTTTTAGGCATAGAGGCCTGACCATGTGATCTGGGCGTTGGTTTTCTAGGCATGGTTCGAGATTTAGGCCTTGAAGAAGAAGATGGCGTCGGTTTAATAAGCAAGTCAGTAGGCCTGACTACACCCTTAGAAGCCGGTGCCTGCACAGCAGCTCCGGACTCATCCAAGGTAGAGACATCCGCAGGTTCCACAACTGAAGCATCTCACGGCATACTGGACTCCGAATGGGTCTCAGTAGAGGCCTGCGAATCTGAAGTAGTGGGTATCAGGGGCTGCAAAAGCGCCTCACTGAGTACCGGCAAACTGTCGACTAGCTTAGGAGAAGCGTCATCAGCAGTTTTGGACCTAGGCGGCCTGCCTCTGTCTTTATCTTTGCGTTTTTTTTGGAATGTCAGTAGTTAGGTGGCTAACCGAAGACATATCTGGATAATTGAACCAAGTACCAAAATATTTAGAAGCGAAAATATACAGACGACGAATAGGTTCTTGGTTTAAATAAGGCACAAAACCGACAGCGAGGTACGTCGTGGTCAGGGCCTAGACAAGAATTACAGTACGAATGAAAATCTTTATGAGGTATTTGCTTTCCACAAGAAATACAATTATTGACTTTTACTCACATCGGTTTAGAGCAAGAAAAAGTTTCCCCAATGGGATACTTAGGTTTAATTGAAGACTTTGGTTCTGAAACTCGAAAATGAAAATTTCAGGAGTGGGACGACCGGCACTTGCGAACTGCTTCTGCTTCGGGCACCGCACAACAAGACAGACTGATGTAATGATGTCGGCTGCATGCTTTATACCCCTGACTACCTGATGTCATGGAAGATGAGACAGCAACCGACGCAGGACCCAAGAGTTTGATAATCAGGCGGACTGAGTGCTACTGCAAGCAGATAAACCCAAATGTGATGACTGCAACAGTGAAACACGAAAAACATCAATTGTTACGCACCTCCAAAAGCTATGTTAAGATCAGGTCTCATGCTACAGTAGTGCTTTACAGGTTTACCTTTTCTCTAATTTTGGAGCATAATCAATGCTGCTCCGTGCACTACAATAAAATTATGCACAAGCACTCTGGAAATTCAGAGTCAGAATAACTACTCTTTTAAAGAAGTGCTCATGTAATGAAATCCATCTTAAACAGCTATGCCTTAATCAAACAATTAAAATAAATTGTGAATGAGCAAGAGCATTAAAAGAAAATCTTAAAAATATAGCAGTGCCTCCACTGAAAAATTCAATTAATTTGGAAACAAAATCTCATACTTCAAAATACAGTAGATATAAAAAGTGCACACACCCGTTAAAATGCCAGGTTTTTGTGATATAAAAAGTGAGACCACAATAAATCATTTCAAAACGTTTCCAACATTTAATGTTACCTATAACCTGTACAATTCAATTGAAAAACAAACAAATCTGTTAGGGGGACAATATAAAAAATAAAAAAAGTACAATAAGCTAAGCTGGTCGCACAAATGTGCACACCCTTAAAGTAATACTTTCTCAAAGCACCTTTTGATTTAATTACAACATTCAGTCTTCTTGGGTAGGAGTATCAGGGTTTACTATCAAAAGGCAGAATGTCAGTTCAATGTCAGGCACCTGTTCGACCATGGTAGGAGCGACACTTGGAATGTCAACAGTCAAGCTATAGTTGAGTTCAGGAGATCGTCAACAAGGCAGGGACATGAAGCATGTCTGGAAACGGCAACTGTCGGCGAAAACAGATTGTTGATGTTATTAGTCGATCATTCAACCTCATTAATATTCATGAGGTCGATGAAATGCATCGAGGTTATCATCGTTCATGGTTGTGAATCTCGTGGTTTTGATAGTAATCCGTCCATCAGCATGGCACATCTTGACTTGGAAATATTTGCCCACTCTTCCTTGCAAAAGCGCTCCAAATCTGTCAGATTGCGAGGGCATCTCTTGTGCACAGCCCTCTTCAGATCACCCCACAGATTTTCTATTGAATTTAGGTCTGGGCTCTGGCTGGGGCCATTCCAAAACTTTAATTTTCTTTTGGTGAAGCCTTTCTTTTGTTGATTTGGATGTATGCTTGGGGTCATTGTCATGCTGAAAAGGTGAAATTCCTCTTCAGCTTCCTAGCAGATTCCTGAAGGTTTTGGGCCCAAAGTGACTGGTACTTGGAAATATTCATAATTCCCTCCTCCTTGACTAAAGTCTCAGTTCCAGTTGAAGAAAGGTAACCCCAAAGCATGATACTGCCACCACCATGCTTCACCATATGGATGGTGTTCTTTTGGTGATGCAAAGTGTTGTTTTTGCACCAAACATACCTTTGGGAATTGTAGCCAAAAAGTTCAACCTTGGTCCCATCAGACCATAACACATTTTTCCACATGCTTTTGAGAGACGGTGTATAGTTTTGCAAATTTTAGCTGGGCCTGGATGTTTTTCTGTGTAAGAAAAGGCTTCCATCTTGCACCCCTACCCCATAGTACAGACATATGGAGAATATGGGAGATTGTTGTCACATGTAGTATACAACCAGTACTTGCCAGAAATTCCTGTAGCTCCTTCAGTGTTGCTGTAGGTCTCTTGGCAGCCTCCCTGACTGGTTTTCATCTTGTCTTTTCATCAATTTTGGAAGGACATCCAGTTTTTTGCAACGTCACTGTTGTCCCATATTTTCTCCACTTTTTGAAGACTGTCTTCACTGTGTTCCATGGTATATCCAATGCTGTGGAAATTTTTTTTACCCCTCTCCTGACTGATGATGTTGTTGTTGTGTCTTTCGGCTTTTCCTGGTTAGGGGACGCCACAGCGGAACTCCGGTCCGCTAATGATTGGTAGTTGATTTTTACGTGCCGAGTTACCAGCCCTGATGCACAACCTTCAATGAAGGCACGCCCATTCACGCATGTCTCCACGCAGAAGACGCTCTAGCTGAGAATCGAACTGGACAGTGTCTGACTGTGAGGCGACAATGCTACTGCAGCACCATTACCGCGGGACCCTCTCCTGACTGATACCTTTCAACAATGAGATCCCTTTGATGCTTTATAAGCTCTCTGTGAACCATGGCTTTTGCTGTTGCAGGCAACTGAATAAGTGTCAGACAAATTCTACTAGGACAGCTGAACTTTATTTGGGGTTAATCAGAATCTCTTTAATTAATGGCAGATGTGTAGCCAAGACCGAATGCTGTAATTAAATCAAAAGGTGCTTCAACAAAGTATTAGTTTAAGGGTGTGCACACTTATACAACCACCTTATTGTATGTTTTTTATTTTTTATATTTTCCCTAACAAATTTGTTTATTTTTCAACTGAATTGTACAGGTTATAGGTCATATTAAAGGTGGGAAAGGTTTTGAAAGGATTTATTGTGGTCTCATTTTTTATATCACAAAAAACAGACATTTTAATAAGGGTGTGTAAACTTTTTATATCCACTGTATATTTAGTTTCTTTTCTCTCTAACCTTACTCTCAGACATTATTCTCATATATCTTCTGGCATGATACTGTTTTTTTAAAGTACAAATATCCAAGTTTGACAGACAGCCTTGTGAACCTGAATAAAGTGCCTAGTCAAGGTACAACTTTAATCTCGGTGATACAAATCCGTGACGTGCACCTCTAGCTGATTTACAAGTGACATTTAGTTTCTCCCATACAAAATAATGTGCAATTACAAGCAATAGCATGTACGGCCACATCTGTGTAAAATGTAAAAGCAGCTATAACCTCAAATTTCCATGCAGTCATATGTCATTGTGTCTCCATTGAGACACAGTAGCAAACACTATACATTTAATACTTGTGTAGATCACTTCTGTGTCTGAAACCTACCATCTTGCCTTTTCATTCATAGGAAGCTACTAGGCTAATGGCCCTGAGGCCCTTACAAGCCTAGCTAAGAATTTGCCTATGTCCCAACAAGTCAGCACCCTATGTCACTGTCCAGCAGGGACAAAGGTGGAATCCCAGGGGTGTATTTCTTGTTCCCCATCCAGTTATCCAGGTTGCACTTAAAAAGGTTTAATGAGGTACTCTGCTTGACGTGGAGAGGAAGTCTATTCCACAGATGGGGGACTCTCTGGGACACAAATCTGTCCCGCCTGCAAGTCCTATTAATATCACAGACCAGGTTGAGGTTGCGCATGTGGGTTACTTGAGTGGAGCTTGACTTGCGGACATGCAGCAGTCCCATCAGGACAGGGTCTGAGATTGCTTTGTATGCCAGACAGAGGTCACCTCTGAGGAGTCGGTAGGAGACTGAGTAGAGGAACAGGGCTTTTAGCCTATCTGTGTAGGGTAGATGTTTGAGGTCCTGGATTCTCTGGGTGAGGAATCTCTGTGGTCTCTCCAGCTGCTGCATGTGTTTTGCGAGGTACATGCTGAAAGGGACGTTGTACTCAATAATCGGTCTAAACTTGTTACTAGTGAATTTAATACCTACACTTTCCCCATTTGTAAATGACACAGATTGTATACCTCATAATACTTCAAGCATCTGATCCACCAATAAAACAAAATCGGTGTTTCTTTACACTATCTACTACATCTCTGAATAAACAAAAATGCATATTTTATAAAGTACATAGGCTTCTTCCTTATATTTGTTTGTGTCTTTCGGCTTTTCCCGGTTAGGGGTCGCCACAGCAGAACTTCGGTCCGCTAATGATTGGCAGTTGATTTTTACATACCGGCTTGCCAGGCCTGACGCACAACCTTCAACAAAGGTACGCTCATTCACGCACGTCTCCACGCAGAGGACGCTCTAGCTGAGAATTGAACCGGACAGCGTCTTACTGTGAGGCGACAACGCTACCACAGCACCACCACCGCAGTATGAATATGACTGCTACTTGATGCTGTATTATACGGTTGTCTGTCAGATGCTCAACGTTATACGGTTGTCTGTCAGATGCTCAACGTGACCCGTATTGAAACTGGCAACACGGACATTACAATATCGACAAGCACAAAACTGGAAACTCAAACAATTTAACACACCAAATCTCAAATGTGCCTACTGCTCCAGTCCCAGGAATAAGTGCTAGCATGGGTCATGAAGGGTGGGGCAAGTCCAGAAGTTTGGAATATGGCGTTTGCTGCACTGTGTCAGTGTTATGTTGACATTAACATTACTAGTTTCTGTACCGGTCGTGTTGAGCATCTGATAGACAAATGTATTTTTCCCTAAGCTTCCCGATAACTTTCACGTACTTTATCTAAACCTACTCTGATAGTGTTCAAGCTTATCTGCAATTAATCTAGCTTCTTCATAAAATATGTCCTGGGTACAGCAAAGGTGTCTTATTTGGCTGAACTTGCTGTACAGTAAAGTAATCAAACTAGTTGAATATTTAGCGACAAACAACTAAATAAATAAATAAATACGTTCCTGTGTGTCATTCTAAAATCCTCATGTTTATTCCCCCACATATATACATCCAGATAAATGCTGATATTCATGTAATTTACTTTATCCCCAAATACTCAGTGCAAACTTCAAACCACACACATCATCATTCAGATCCTCTGCAAATTCCCAAAAACTCTGAGAGTTGTCCTTACCAGGAAAATTAAAGCATCTGTAAAGTGGTCATACTGCCATGCTTTTCCTGTTATGTGTGTACTTGCCAGAGTAAGCACTGTTTTGCTTGCAAAGTTGTTGTTTCCCTTTCACTGTTCCTGCTCAATTAAAAATAATTTTAATTATTTAAGTAAGATACGGTTACTTAAGGTGCACTGTATTGTGTTGTGCACTACTTGGAAGGACTAGTTAGTGTGAGGTGCTACAGTGTTTGTGGACACTTTTGTAAGTTTATAACAGTAGCATTGTTTGCTTGTCAATCTTTTGTCAGTTGTTTTGCTGTTACTGTACAAAGTGGCTACTCTAATGCAATTACAAGCTCTTTGTGTTACTGTGTCCTCTATACAGGACAGTAACCCACCTTGTCAAACTAATGCAATATACAACCAGACATCGCAGTCAGGGAACTGTTAAATACACGGAGGGCTTTCAGAGGCTTTTTTTACATCTCATGGAGTACCAAGTGAACAAGGTTCCTTATGATCAAGTTCTGCCCTCCCAGTGAAAAAAGGAAATCATGGTTAGTGCAGTTTTATTAGTGTGCACCAGCAGTGATATCACTGTGTGTGTGTGTGTGTGTGTGTGTGTGTGTGTGTGTGTGTGTGTGTGAGAGAGAGAGACAGTATGGAATGGTGGTACAAAAAATAATTAAATTAAAAAAAAATGTAGATAAAGTCAGTTACAACAAGTACACTATGATTATGAATACTGCAAAAAGTATGCCTCCATTTAAGGCTTTGCTAATTGCGACAACAGTCAGAGGTGACTTGCCATTTCTCATTGAAATAAACTTGAAATAATAACTGATAAAGACTATTCCATGGAAGCAAGATAATTTTAAAACAGCAATACAATTTTAAGTTGCAACTTTTCAACTTTATTACTTCAGAAAAACATTTTCACTGAAAGCAATAACACGTATACACTCCCTTACACACAGAAAAAATCGACAAGTCATTATTACATCATATAGGCAAATAGCTAGAAAAAAAAAAGACTTTCACAGGCTTCTACAAATCAGCGTTTTAAGTTTTCTCTGAAGAAAGTATAGTTCTGGAGCTCTCATTCAAGCCAGTTTATCAGTGTTATAAAAAATGAACATGAAGGGATAAGTAGGATAAATTGCTCAAGTGCAAGATTCCAAAGTCTTTGAAGAATTTGTGGTTAGAAGAAAAAGTATTATGGACAGGTTTTCATTTGTAGAAGGTCTGTTTATCTTGTTATCTTATTATGTACAAAGATATAATTTTAAAACAAGATGCACAGCCGATTGCAAAGTACAGTGACTGACTAATGGAGCTGCAGGAGATGCAGCTTGTGGCTAGAACGGCAGAACATTTCTCCAAGACGCACCAGCTACATACCGATGTAAATCAGCTGAGAACATTTTATCTCAGCATTGATTGAAAAGTGAAACTGTTGGAATGTAGGTAAAACATAAATACTTCAACAGAGTATAAAATATAATTTGTACAGAATTAATTAAAAAAAAATGTAAAAGGTGCAACAAGTTTGATGTAAAAAGGCTGTACAAATCCAAAGTAAGCACTTCTCAAGTGTAACAGGGTGCATTTAAAAGGAGTGCAAACATGTCTTGGGAAAGAAGCATCATGGTTCCAGCAGAATGACAGTCATCTCACTCTACAATGAAAGACTTAGTGTGCGAGGCTGCTATAATCTACTGGTCTGTACTTCGTACAACAGTCAAGATGCACATCATTCATAAGCTGCTTTTTATAAAATTATGCTGTATTTTGTTTTTTTTTTCCACTTAAGATAAAGCATAGTAACAAATATTCAAGATGTGTACGTGTGTGTGATGTGTGTGTGTCTGTACATACACACACTCAAACACACACATATATATATATATATATATATATATATATATATACATACATACATATATATATATATATATATATATATATATATATATACATATATAGGGGGAAGCAATATGGTCGAATGCACTTTTAGTTGACATATGTTTGGAAGACACAATCTGGACAGCTAAGCAAACTGTCAAAAGGTGCGTGAGACAGCTCAATTCCTGGGGATGGGGAATATGCCCTTTCCCCAATATCATGCAATCTCAGAGTTGGTACATATAATTAGCAAGGGGGGAATGGAGGGTGCAGGGGGGTTTGTTACCCTGCAATAAAAATGTTTTGCATGCACTCAGGTTATACATGTGTGCATGCATACTAACGTGTCAACATTTGCATTGTCAACCTTTTGTATTCGATATTAGGAATGCTGACATTTGGTCTGTTGATTATTTTAAGTGGATATATATGTATACACACAGATATAAATACAGATATATACACATACATCATTTTTATGCATTTACACTTTGTTGGGCCAATGCCTGATGTGGCACATTTCTACTGACTAGGGGAAATTTGGCCTGGTCACCTGGGAACTTCCCCTACTTATTCGTATCAGCATATGGAGACACAATTCAGTGTTACGCTTCCTGACTTCCATTCCGGGTGTGCAGGCGGCTTGGAGAAGCAGGAAGTATGGAGGAAAATGAAACCATTGTTGTCGGTGTTGAGGATGAAAGAGCGATTTAGTCGGACAGCTAAGGAGGCAAATTTCGTGGAGAACAAGTCAGATGATACACAGAAAGAGAAGAATGGCGAAAACATGAACGTAAATACTGGAAAAGCGAATGAAGGGAAAACAGAGAGAGGAGTGGAAATGTTTGATTCACAAGACATGTTTCAACGTAATCTTTTTGTTTTGAATATTGCTGCAGATGAATGTGGGATGTTTATTTAAAAGCGTTAATAATTCAGAGTGAAAAAGCAACATCATGGCGAGAAATAATGGACAGAATTCAGGAAAGTAAAAAACAAGAAGAGAGCAAAGAAGCAAAGAAATTGTATGAGCAGACAGTAAAGGAGGGTGAAAGGAGAGAATTGAAAAAGGCAGAACTTAAAAAAAGGCATTGAGTGAGATTAAGCACTAAAGTAGAAAAAGAACCAGACAGATAAGCGTATGCGACAGCATTATAGCACCACTTAGTATAGAACCCAGAGAGTTAAGAGCTATCATCTGTATTAATAGAGATATTTTGTGATATCTTTTTTGAGGAAGCACAGTACATGGAAAAGTTCCTACAACAATATGACAGGAATACAAGATATTAACTCTTGGAATTTGTATATAATCCAGGCATTCACTAAAGAAGCCAAGAAAAAAGTGTTTATACAATTTTGAACTGAAATTAAAAGAAATGATTTAAAGGACTATTTAAAAACTATATGTAGAGATGTCAATGTTACAAAAATATATGATAACACAGGTTTATGGACTGGAGGATGGGAGTGTGGTGTAATACCGAAAATGCAAAATGAAAAAAAAAATGTAAATTTACCTAATATAATTAATGTAGAAGGGAGTAAAGGGATGGTGAGGTACTGGGGCCACCAAAGACATGTTTTTTTATGTGGTAAAGATAATCATTTGAATAATGACTGTGATAACAGAAAATGTTTTACATGTGGCAAAGTTGGTCATGAAGCGGGGAAATGTGAGCAAAAATATATAAAATGTGAAAAGATAGGTCACTCTTGGATAGATTATACAACTTTAAGAAATCAGAGGCAAGAAACAGTAGAGCAGAACCAGGACCAGAAAAAGGTTACATTAGATACTGTGGAAGAGGTGCAAAAAGAAAAAAAAAATGGATGAAAATGATTTAAGAATGGATGTGAGAGAGTGTATGAATGAAAAAAAAAAAAAAAAAAGAGCTGAGGAGGAGGAAATTAGTCACTCGAGTGATAAAGGTGAAAACAAATTGGTAAAGGCGAGAAGCAAAAGAGTTCTACAGGTGAAAGAGTGAATGACAGAAAGCATACATTTAAAAATGTAACCATAGGGGAAAGCAAAAATGGGGAAAGGATAAAAAATAAAAGCCTTTCTATTCAGTGAGGATCTTAGAGGAAGAAAGAAGACAAATCAATGGTTTATGGGAAAGTAAAGTAATATGGAACTTGGGTAGTGAAAGTGTTCAGGTACAGCTATCATGTGTAAAGAATCCATAGAAACTTTGGATTACACAATATAGTGATGATTGAAAGAATAGTAATATTAGACATCAAATATAAAAATCAAATTTATAGAATAATCATGCTTTATACATACACTTTGCAGAAACAAACAGAAATCATACTTAGGAAAATACTGGATTATGTAAGCGTGAATATGCAAATAATAACAGGAGAGTTCAACTGTACTTTAAGACCTACGTGGAAAGAAGGGGCAGATGTTAAAGTTATCTTAGACATAATTAAAAATAATAAGATATATTTATGGGAAAATAAGAACTGGACATATAAAAGAAGTAATTTGAGAACTGAAATTGATATTTTATAGTTTCAGATAGCTTAGACATATTACATCATCATTATCTTCTTTCGGCTGTTCCCATTAGGGGTCGCCACAGCAGATCACCTGTTTCCATTTCTTTCTGTCCTCTACATCTTGCTCTGTCACACCAACCACCTGCATGTCCCTCTCTCACCACATCCATAAACCTTATCTTAGGCCTTCCTCTTTTCCTGTTACCTGGTAGCTTCATCCTTAGCATATTTTTCCCAATATACTCAGCATCCCTCCTCAGCACATGTCCAAACCAACGTAATCTTGCCTTTCTGGCTTTGTCTCCAAACCTTCCAACCTGGGCTGACTCTCTAATATACTTATTCCTAATCCTGTCCACCCTCATCACACCCAGTGCAAATCTTAACATCTTGAATTCTGCCACATCCAGCTCAAACTCCTGCCTTTTTGTCAATGCCACTGTCTCCAACCCATAAAACATAGTTGGTCTCACTATCCTCTTGTAGACCTTCCCTTTCACTCTTACAGGTACTCGTCTGTCACAAATCACTCCTGACACTCTTCTCCACCCACTCCATCCCGCCTGTACTCTCTTCTTCACCTCTCTTCCACACTCACCGTTACTCTGAACTATTGACCCCAAGTATTTAAACTCATCCACCTTCGCCACCTCTACTCCTTGCATCCTCACCATTCCTCTATCCTCCCTCTCATTCACACACATATATTCTGTCTTACTCCTGCTGACCTTCATTCCTCTTCTCTCTAGAGCATATCTCCAGGGTCTCTTCCACCTGTTCCCTACTCTCACTACAGATCACAATGTCATCTGCAAACATCATAGTCCACAGGGACTCCTGTCTGATCTCGTCTGTCAACCTGTCCATCACCATTGCAAATAA
This sequence comes from Protopterus annectens, assembly GCF_019279795.1. NCBI lineage: Eukaryota > Metazoa > Chordata > Ceratodontiformes > Protopteridae > Protopterus > Protopterus annectens. The sequence goes on along the minus strand of NC_056745.1, from coordinate 84,000,540 downwards.
GAAAGGGCTCAGAGCTGATCCTTGATGTAACCCCACCTCCACCTTAAATGCATCCATCACTCCCACCACAGACCTCACCGCTGTCAGACTACCCTTTGTACATATCCTGTACCAGTCTTACATACTTCTCTGTCACTCCTGACTTCCTCATACAATACCACAACTCATCTCTAGGCACCCTGTCATATGCTTTCTCTAAGTCTACAAAAACACAATGCAACTCCTTCTGACATTCTCTGTACTTTTCCATAGACATATTACATCAAAGATACAAAATTATGGGATTTTCATATCAGTTATATGGATAGAGATCAAGAAAAAATAAAGTACATAAAAATAGGTAAAGGAATAAATAGGATTAACAAATCAGAACTGGATAAGGATGCAAAGGATATAATACAATTATGGCAAGATCAAATAAACATGAGAATTTTATAAAGATTGGATGAGTAGGTGTATTAGTTTAAAAGAAAAATATAGAAAAGAAGTATTAGAATGGCAAAAGTTTAAAAGATTGCAAGATAGTAACGAACGCAAGGAAAGTAGTAATCAAGTACTTAAAAACATAACAGGCAACAGAGAAGAGTTTAAAGGAAGAAGGTTGTAAGAAATGAATCAAGAAAAGGTAATTTAAACAAATATTTTCTACAAGGGAGGAAAGAAGTAGCACCACACTTAAATAAAATGGTCAAAAAAATAAGAGTAATAAGAGAACCAAAAAATAAAGAAGGTGATATAGTAAATACACAAGAAGAAATTATGAAAATAGTCAAAACAAACATGTACTGGAAACCATTTCAACATGTAACACAATAATAAGAGATAAATGGGAGATAAGTCAACTGAAGAAGACAATAAAAAGAACCGAAGAAAAGATTACAATAGTAGAATTTGAAAATGTGCTAAAAACAGTGGATGGAGAAGCAGCTACAGTACAGATGGACTTGAATACTTAATGTATAAAATATGCAAGACTGGCAAAAAGAATATTTTCTGAAAGTAATGAATGAATGGTTTGACATAAAAATTGGAGACTATTAGTATTAAATAATGAAGAAAGGAGTGGGGGATTAAAAATGTGAAAAGGTCAAAAACAGATGTATGTAATGTCCATGTTGCAAATCCTATAAATATTGTAAACATGTTATGAAAATTGCATATAAGATGTATTTACTCTATTTGTGGATTTTGAGCATAAAAAAAAAAAAAAAAACTGTAAACCACATTGCAGGAAATGTGGAAGTGATGAAAATGTGTTGGTTTAACTGTCCACAAATTAATAAAACAGAAAGTGAGGAAAGTGAGGGTGAAGAACAAATTTTTATACAAGAAAGGATGGACGTGAATGATGAAAGGATGGGGTGAGGAATTAAAAGATAAAAACATAGAAAAATATGCACTAGATGATGTCCACAAATTAATCCATGAGAAAGAAACACACACAGAGGTAGAAAACAGGTATGGGGTAAGAGGGAGATATGAGCTCTGAGTTAAAAGAAAAAAATCAGAAGGTTCTACTGAGGGAAGGATGAGAAGGAGAAAAGGATGAACCAGAAGAAAATGCAAAAATGGAAAAGGTTAATGTAAGTACAGTATTACTGAATATAAATAGCATGAAATGTGATGTTAGAAGAATGACCGTGTTTAAAAGGTGTGAAAAACAGATGCAAAGGTAATTTATTTAGCTACATAAGATGTACAAATAAAAGGAAAAGGGTGACATTTAAGAAGATGTAGTGTGTACTAGAGGGAGAGACGCATGTTCAGAACTGCAGCATTACTAAAAATGAAGAGATTACAATTTTAGATATAACGTCGGAATCATCAGGCAGAGTTTTAGTGTGCGATGTACGAAAGAGGCAGAAGGCATTCACAATAGTTGGAGTGTATGTATACAAACGTAAATGAATTAAAAAATGTTTGAGGAAATTCAAAATTATGTGATAGCAAATATGTGTACTATGGTGGCAGAAAGCTAAGTTTAACTTAAGAAATTTGAAAAGGGAAAACAGTGCAAGATATAAACATGCTGAAAAAGGTTGTAAATAATGGTAGGTTAAAAACAGGTGAAGGGAGAGAAAGCACTTAATAGAAGGGTTACTAAACAGAGACTGATTAGATTTTGTTTACAGATGACAAGAAAGAAAGAAAATATGGAATTTGAGAAGCAAAGTTTTCAGATCATGGGGCTGTATGGGCAATAATAGGAGTAAATGAAAACATAACAAAAGAAGGAAAAGGGTTACAAAAGACTGACAGAGGAATGTTTAAATGACAATGAAGACATTTTATTGAAAACTGACAAGGTAATGGATGGTATATAAAGAAAAGTCAAAAAGATACACTTAAAATTAGACAGAGCAATGGAAAAAGGAACAGATTATATACAAGAAGCAAAATTAAGTTGCGAAAGAATAGTAGAGAAAGGGGGAGAGAAAAGTATTGCAGAAGAAAATAAATTATATGAATATAATAAAAAATAGAAAGAATGATATTTAGACAAAAGTATTATTTGAAATGGAGAAAAGACAAGTTCCCTCATTTAGGGTAAGAAACTATGATGCAATTAGAGAAAGATGGATGTATATATATAAACACAAGGGGGAATTATGGACACACTTGAAAATTATGTACAGAATAGTATGAGAAAAACTGTGACAGGATGAATGAAAACAAAATAAAATGAAAAAGGAGATAGTAGAAATAATGGGAAAAAAATCGAGAAGAAAGAGTTAGAGAATGCTATAAAGGAAGATGAAGATGAATCCGCAGTAGATCCATTTGGATTAGGGTATAATTTTTATAAAGAAATGTCAGAAGATGAAAAGGATGTTTTTCTGGAAATATTGAATGAATGAATGAATGGAGGAAGGTATAAAAGAAGAGATTTGTAAGGGGGTTCTAAAATGTGTATGGAGAAAGGGAAAAAATTAAAAAAAACCTGGAGACCAATTATTTTGTGAAATACTGACTATAAAATATTTAAGATTATTCAGAAGAGAATGACAAGTGTCATTAAAGAATAATTGGATGAAAGAGTATAGGGGTTAAAGGTCAAAGCGTAAATGAAATGCTAATGATGGTTAAAGAAGTGGCTGAGTGTACAGATAGGGTTTAGGAGAAGGAAAATACACAGTATGCGATGTGGCAAAGGCATTGATGGTATTGATCATGGGGAAATTAACATTTTAAAAGAATACGAGGTAGGAGAAAAATAAGGATAGTGAGGACAACTTAAGAAAATTCTTGTGTGGCTGTGCTAGTGACTGGATGGATAGAAAAAAAGAAAAGACAGAGAGGGGGGATAACATAAGGTTGTTCATTGAGCATGCGACTGTGAAGGTAACAAACACAGTTATAAACACATGCAGATCAGTGCTAGAGGATGGTAGATTGGGAAGTTAAAGAAAGGATAGGGTTACCATTAATGTTAACCTATGCAGATGGATTTGGTCTAAGCAGTCAAAAACAAACACTGGATGAAAGAGAGAAAATTTGCTCTGTTCTGTAAATTAAATTAAGTACAGTAGGAATACAGTTAAATAAGGCAAAAAGAGTAAGGGAGGTGGAGATGTGGTAAGAATGGCATGACTTTATTTTGCCAGAACTAAAATTTATGTTCTAGGGGTTAAGTTTAGAAGGGAACAAGTAGTAATAGTACAATGGAGAGATGTTCTAAAAAGTACAAATATTGACAGACTGGTGGAGGGTGTTTTGGTTGTCCCTAAAAACATATGTATGTTAAACACACAGATTTTAGGAAAGCTAGCATATTTAGGTGGTGTGTACACATTTCCAAGCTATATGGAAACTGAATTATTGGGTATCTCTTTCGCTTTCTTTGGGGAACAAGGTTGAATCCAGTCAAAACAGGGATAGTTTATAATGTAAAAGAAAAGGGGGGGCGAAATTTAATAAATCCATTTGGTTTCTTAGCAGCAATAAATTTATTTTAAGTGTTAAAAAGTACCTATACCTGAAAAGTCAACAACAAATAATTTATTTGAAAAACAGAAAGGTACATGGATTGGGGGGTGGTAAGAAAAGGAAAACAGAACCAAACAGGTTGAAAGAGAAGGAATATGAAGGTAAAATAAAGATCTGGAAAACTGATATAAATTAAGTAGAGATGGAAAGAAAGAACAGTATAAAAAACAATGAAAGTGAATTATTATATTGATCATTGGGGAAAATGGGAGATTAATACAAAAAAGCAATAAAGAAAAGGCAGGAAAGGTTTTAATCTTTTTTTGAAGCAAGTGATTTTCTTTGGTGTTTATTACTGGACAATCTGCCAGTAAAAAGTAACACAAAATATAAAACAATTGAACAAAGAATGCGTAACAGCTATAATACTGAAGAGACATCACAGCATTATTTTTTGGATTGTAAGAAACGTGGAGGTTTTTTGGACATTATTCAAAGATGTTTATGACTAGAAAATATTTAAAAACAGTGACAAGGACTTAGGGTTGTATGGGAAATATAAGGCTGGGAGTGAAAAAGAGGCTGAAAATGGAATAAAATGTTACTCGTTGCTATTTGGTGTTTATAGAAAAGAAGAATTGCTGTGCAACAAGAGAAAAGATGATAAGGAAGTAACGTGATAAAAAGAAATGGTTATGGTGCCAAGGGTAAGGATGAAATGGGTTTTATATGTATTTAGGAGGATAAACATGTAAAGTGCCTTATTGTGATGTATAAAGTATGATACAAAGTGTAAATATAATGCATATGTAAATGATGAAAGAAAGATGGAAAAGTGTTTATATAACAAAGCAATCCCTACCCTTTTTGATAAGCACCATGGGATATTTTGTATCCACCTGATGGACCACCAACTCAAGCAGATGGGACTGCGGATTGATGGCTCATCCAAAGGTCAGTGGAAGCAGTTTCTTTTTTCAGCTGTATTTGGTTGACCTGTAATTTGACTGACTGTTTTTGCTGATTCACCATTTGCTAAATGTTCACTTAGTGCAAGAAAGCATGACAGTGGAATTTAGGGATTGTTCCCTTTCCCCCGGTGATATGCAACCTCAGAGTTTGGTGGGTAGGGATGCAGGGGGCTTACAAAAAAAAAAAAAAAAGAAAGAAGGAAAAAAGGCATTTTTGTAATACAGATTTGAGTTAATGTGCATTCTGTGAAGTGTGGTTGACACTTTGGTTACCAGTGACGGCGCTTTTCAATTATTGCCAATAGACTGATATATTAATTATAAATACTCACTTTGGGAAAGTAATATCAAATGAAATGTCCCATAAGAGGAGACAGAAAAATTATCGAGAAGAGTCATGTGAAAAAATGTCTCACAGGGGTAGCAAAAGGAGGTGTCTAGAGTACAGAAATACGGGTGTTTAGAACACCCACAGATTAGGTTTAAGATATAATCTTGAAACCTTTTCTTTGATGCCAGAAAACAATATTTTTTCAACAGGAGTAAAACTGACGGATCCCATTTTTCAAGCCACTCACAGGAAAATATGCAGATAAATTCTAATCTTTAAGAACTTGTGACTAGTTATAATCTTTGGATGCTATTCAGAAAACTAGGTCTCCCAACGTAGAGGGAGTGAGAGAACATCCCAAGAGAGCCTCAGAGGGGGTAAGGTCAAAGATTAGGCAAAGTTGGCCCTGCAAGCCCCAGCCTCAGAGAAAGAGAGAGAGACAGAGAGGACTGTATAGTTCTTCAGTGGTGAGAAAGATAACAGTGAAAATGAGACCACAAAATAGACTAAAGCTAAGAAGACATTGGTCCAGATTCAAAAAGAGTTGCTAAAGTCTGACCTTATTCTGAAAGACTTGCTTGGAGGCTACATTCCATAAAATCCTGCTCTCAGTGTAAGTGAAATACAACGGAGCATGTCACTTACACTGACAGCAAGTGTTTCGGAATCAGGCCCAGAGCCTTCTGGAGAAAGTAATACTAACTTATGGTAAAGTGACTTTCCTGTCCAAATTGTTTTCTGGAACTCTAAGCTAATCAACTTGCAGCGAGACAAAATTATACTGTTTCTGTTTTATGAGAAAGTCTACCCTAGAGCCATGCGATAGTGAAGTAATTCTGTACTGTAAATGTTATGAGAGAAAACTTCACTAAGTAAAATTCATTTCTTCTTTAGAAACTAAAAGTACTGAGACACACATGAGCATGTTTCAGATAACAGCTAGTTGAATTTGTTGAATGGTGATGAATGCATGTGAAATGTATGGAAAAAGCACTGAAGGGGGAGTGCTCATAATATAAAATGCAGTTAAAATATGCAGCTTTAACATAATTTCCCTCGAAACAGGAAAACATGAACATAAGATCCCACAATATATTTGCACCTACAAGTGTGTAAAGTATACATGTGAAAATATATAAGTTCAGTGTATGTAAAATGACTGGAAGACAATGTATTGAAAAATACATGCCCAAGTTGGTGGTAGCTCAGGTGGATATAAAAGATCGCATGGCACCGATCACAAACAGTAGGGGAAGTTCACCAGTGCCCACCATCACTAAATGTATCATTTTCCATGACTGACAACACTGTAGGCAAGAGATCTTCCCTATCAGGAATGCAACTGCAGTGTCATGTACCTGCAGTTTCCCTGCTAACAGTGTCGCTAAAGTGACTATGTATGGGAATCTACACCTAACCATTCAGAGGACATCACTCGCTGTTGAAAGACAAGAGTTGCAGAGTAAGATAAAACAAAAAACAAACAAACAAAACATGTGGCTGACAAAAATCTGTTTATGGTGACAGAGGGTCCAGAACAGTATGAGAAATGAGCAGGAGGCCTCAGACTCTGCAAAAATAAATCCAAATAGAAAGACTGCTTAGAAATAAGGGATGCTAATCCACATGCTAGAAAGAGACATATAATGATTTGCAAGTCATAACAGCTTGCTAACCTTACCTGATGCAAACAGCACAGTCAGAATAATATGTGTAGTCACTGAATCTACTAAACAAATTATCTGTATTCAAAGTGCACAGTGACTGTTGAAACGTGCATCAGCAAAGCCAGTAACACTAGACAAAATAACAAATACACCTGTGGGGATCCATCAGAACAGTTACCCAAAAACAAACACCGACATCACATAAAGATAATGGAGGGCCAAGCCTGCAGGTCAGTGAATGACCAATCAGTACCTTGGCAACAGAAAAAATGAAGATAGTGTCAGGTTGGAAATCTCTTTAGCAAGTTAGGTTTCATTATTTAAGCTTCAAAAGTACAGAATCAAGACATAGATAAGGTAAATCCTAGGCACTAAAAAATGTAGGATGACATTTGAAATCTAAGTGATAAACCGTGAATAGGTAAAGCAATGTATCAGGAACAGGTAATGATGCTCAACTAGCCTGCCAACATATTGAAACATAACAAGTGTCCAGGATGTTCTTAAAATATATAAACTAGTGCTTGCTTTATTATAATTTAGTAGTCCATTCCATGCATCAGACAACCAATTACAACTTTCATTCCTACATAATTTTTACATAGGTTTCTGATGATTCTCTACTACTTTTTGATAACCCCACACACTCCCAGAGGTAGTTGGCTCTAAATGCCCTACATACCTGAATAAGAGCTCCTCTTAAATATCTACATGAGGCACTGTGCAAGTTTTGATGACTCCTAAATACTTTATCACTGCTAAAGAAAACAATTTCAAACATAGTTGTGGGGGAAGGTTATGCACAGAGGTCATGTGTCTGGTTGACAGCCATTTTGATCAATAATATTAAAGTGTGAAATTTACACTGTTCAGAAGAGGTCACTGCAGGGGGAATGTCCTTTTAATGTAGGAGCAGAGGTCTTGGAATGGATTACTTAACTAAACAGAGTCTAATCAGTGAAGTTCTCTGCATGGGGAGTTTTTGCATGTCAAAACAACTGCAGTTTTCATTTTAGCTTCAGACATTCAGATGCAGATTTTCTAACAATGGATGACAAATGCTCTAGATCTGGGTAAGATGAGTTATTTTACTGTCTTAATAGTTTTTTTAATCACTACAGGTCATACACATATATCTGTGTGTACATATGTCAACTCAATGTAAGCACATGTCATTGAGTCTTGTAAGTGTAATCATGTTTCGTTTAATTTTTCACTGAATCTTCAAATGACTGAAATGCATTTTGTTGCATGAAGATGTAGAGGTTAATATATGTGGCTAAGGTAAGTGTGGATTTGGGTTTTAATGCAAAAATGTTTGTATACATCAAAAGTTTCAGAATTAGTGGTGTGTGTGTGTGTGTGTGTGTGTGTATACGTGCACCTGCATTAATGCTTATGAGTTAGCATTACAGTAAGGTTTAGCGAAAGGAACAGATTTAATGTGTGTGTGGTACTATGTCTGATGTGTGTCTTATGCAGTGGCAAAGGTATGGAAAGTGGTTTTCTTACAGTAAAGTGTAGGGTTGGGGTTAGAGGCAGGGCAGGATTAGGGTTAGCACACATTTATAAGGTGGTGTAGGAGAGTGAATGACGACTAATTTGTGCTACCACCTGCCGCTAACCAAATCCTTTCCATAACACTATTACTATTTGGACGAAGTGCATATTAAGTAAGCAGTAGGATTTTGGTTAACCATTTGTAAAAGAACTTTACGTTTAGTTATTGATTACTGCTTCAGTCTCATGCTTTGTTCAGTGCATACATTTTCAGGGTATACCTTGCCCCTGACCAAATGTACTGCAGGGAAATGTCTCAATGCCTAGGACCCATTCTGATAGCTCAGCGTATACTCAGCTATATAGATGACTGCATTTCAAGTCTTTACAATGTACTGACTTTCAGTGATTTATTTTTCAGGGAAATGTAGGTTTCAAAGAAACATTTTCAGATACTCATAGTTCAATGAAATGTAGACTTAATAAAAGATACACAAGGAATTGATGAGTTTATGGCGTGGTGCTGCTTGATGGTAAGAGAGGTTTGCGAAGGAAAATAACACAAAATGAAAATACCAACAATATAAGAAAACTCAAATTCTAAACAGAAACTGACCCACAAGACACCATTTATAAATATGTGTATAACCTGACTAAACATATTCTTAATGGTAAAATTACACAAGTAACACATTTTACTTATTGGCAAATTTTTTACTGGGTTAGTCTATCTAGGCCTAAAAAGATACGTTTTCATTTGGGGGCTGGGTAGAAAAGCTCCAATATAAAAAGCACAATTTACATTTAATGACTATACTTTTAAGAGTTATAAAAACAATACAGAGTCATGAAAAATAACAGTACAAAGTGTAAATGAAAAAAAGACATTATTATGCTGCACAACAGAATTTTAAAATACAAATGTAATATGATGTAATTTTGTGATAATATAACTCTGAAATGACAGTGATATAATTCTACTAAGTTACATAGAAAAAAATGAGGGCTGTAAAAGGTGAAAAAAAAAGTATTCATTACAGTATTTAAACTAATAAAAGGGCAGCACAGGGGAGCAGTGGATATCGTTGTCGTCTTACAGGAAGAGGTTTTTTGATCGATTCTAGGCTGGGGTGCCTTCTGTCCAGAGTGTGTATGTTCTCCCTGTGTTTGTGTAGGTTTCTACTGGGTGCTCCGGTTTCCGCCCACATTCCAAAGAAATGCAGTAGGTAGACAGGACACTCGAAATTAGCCGTAGTTATGAGTGTGCATGCAAATTTATGGTGCGGAAGAAATACAGAGGCAGGGCTAGCCACTTGGCATTGCGAACCTTAGCACTAAATGACTGTCACTTTTGAAGTGACACTCCAACCCCATGAGCAAAAATGGGAAAAGGGATTGGGGATGGGCGAATATAAACTAGTGAAAACCAGCTGAGATATAGACTGGTAGGGTAAACATATGAAAAGAGGGGGAGAGGTGAGAAAGATAAGAAAAGAGACAAAATCATTAACAGGTGAAAAAAATGCTGAGGGGGAAGGGAAAATGTAGGTTAGAGACTAAGTGTCACTGGTGAGGGAAGGGGGAGAATGAAGGAAGGTAGAATGTGTAAGGACATCTTGTGGAAAAATAGTAAGGTGAAAAGACCAGGGTGGGATGTGGAAATGGAAAACCGAATTCACATGATTTATTGGAAGCAGCAGTTTGTGAGTTCTACCTCTTAGGATGCGTTAAGCTAAGCTGACCAGGAGATGAGCAGCATGACCACGTACTCAGCAGGTACTGCTTTAGGTGAGTTTTAATGGAGTTCAGGTTGCTGATTTGTTTCAGAGAAAGAGGAATGGAGTTCCTCATTGAAATGAATGCATAACAGTGATCCAAGCTAAGGTAGGTAGGTAAAGTGGACAAATGAATAACTGGAGATCTGCTAAGAATAATAAATGAAATGTTTTGTACTGCAGGATTACACCAATTATTTCATGAAAAGTGGCATTTCATTTATCAAACAGTCCCCCCATATTTTATATACATAAATATATATTATATGGTGGGTCTACTTTGGTAGACCAAAATTTCATGTACCTGAAATTCATATCACCAAGATGAAAAGGTCGATGACCGCACAACATTGACATCACAGAACACCGACTTTCCACTCCACATCAGTAACCGCTTGGCCACCCTGTTAAACTTTGCCCCTTACCCCCACGGTAGTGCAATCTTGGAGTTAGTGTATTTAGTTAGGTGGTATGGGGGGGGGTAGAGCCCCCCACATAGAGGGTTTTGGGAGGGGGGGGGCTGAAGCCCCCAACATGGGTGGGTTTGCTTTCCTTTGGTTTTACTTTTTTTTCGGGATGGGCAAGCGGTTACTTAGCTGGAGTGGAAAGTCAGTGTTCCATGATGTCGGTGTTGTGGGGTCGCTGTCCTTTTCATCTTGGTGATTTGAATTTTGGGTAAGTGAAATTTTGGTCTATCAAAGTAGACCCTATATGGTATACTTGCATATGCTGGTACACCTGATTGAAAATCTACCGATTGCACATTACAGTTTTTTTTTTCCTGAAAGACAACGGAATAGCAAGAATCATGGAATCGTTCCTTTCCCCTCTGTAACGTGCTCTTGAACTTGGTATACAGAAGTAGCAGAAGGTGTATGGGGTACAAAACAGCAGCTGTCAGTAAATGCAATATTACTTATTTGCATTAGATAATATATCACATCTTGGACTCTTGGTTTCCTGAACATGTTGAAAAAAATGAGTCGAGTACATCTAGAGAAAAGCTCAAGGATCTAAAGTTAGACATTATTAAATTTAAAAGTCGTAACATACATAGAATGAATCATAAATATTCTGCCTTGCATTGAAGTTCTTCCCTGACTCAGACTAACAATATACAATCTTATGACCTAAGCAAAATTTATTAACCCAAAAATTTGAAACAGAAAACCGAAAGGCGTTTGCTAAAGAGAACAGCAAGGTTACTGCTAATGCATTTGCTATTACTCATACACAACGACGCCTTTATCTTGTTTTTATCTGTATTCAGTGTACAACGTGTGTAATATATTACTGCTCTTATTTCTGCCAGGATCATGCAGCATTTATGGCACATGAACAGCTGACAGCATGATCAATATGCAAGTACTGTACATATGAATTTATTTAAAATGTGCTTAATCTTGTTACATACACCTATTTTGTTCATCTGCATATTCCTGTTTATAGTAAATTCTGTATCTATATAAATTGTTGTTATTGTGGAATTTTCTCCCCAAACTCAAGTTAAAATTCTCTACTTTACAAACCTGCCCACTGCCCTCCTGTCTACCCTTCTATCCCCACAAACCTTCCCAATCTCTTTGCAGCACTGACCAACACCTTCTTGACACCTACAGACCAAATAAATCTACAGGCAAATTACTTTATACATGCTCAGTGTCTCAAACTTGGAATAAGCTCCCTAATAAACTATGCTCTATCCACTCTTCCATTACTTCCAAAGAGATTTGAAGAGCTACCTGGCCAAATCTCCTTCCTGTACCTGTCGCCACCCTACCTATCTATGACCCACCCAGCTGTTCTAGAGCACAATTAGTCCCACCTAACACTAAATTATACCTTTTAAACACCTGCACCATGATCCATCAGTTGCAATACTCTACCTAAATCTTATCCCTTTCCACTAGTACTAGACATCCCACCCCTCTCCCACAACTGCTTAATTCTCTCTCTTGTTACTTTGACTCTCCTTAATGTTTCTTCCTTCCCCTCTATTTCTACCCTTCTACTAACTACTGTTTCTTCCCCTCTACCAACTAAGTCCAAAGTCATTTCATGGAATTCTAAGGGCTCTCCTCTTTGCCCTCTTGGAACTCTACTTTTTTTCTTGTAAATTCTACTATTATCCCTGTTGACTTTATATTAATTGTTAATTGTCCTTACTGCATGACTTTATGATACTTTGTACTATATCTCACATGTCACAAATGTATGTATTGCATGACATTATGATAATTTGTACTATATTTCTTATGTTATGAATGCATGTAGAGCAGATATAAAATCTGTAATTTGTTTCTTTATGTGGAGCTTTTCTCCTCGGGTCTCCGATGAAAATGGGCCATCAACCCAGTGGACTAACCCGGTTAATAAAAGACAAATAAATAAACAAACAAATAAAATGGCTTCCGGCCAATTGGACCTCCCAGGCAGCAATCAATCAAAAACAAGCAAATAAATGTATAATAGTCACGACTTTGGAATTCATAATTACAACCCTAATTTAATTTGTGATACTAACAATCAGCTATACTCTTTATCATTTGATACAGAAATTAGGTCTCATTTTTGGTCAAGGATCTAAAGTTAGACATTATTAAATTTAAAAGTCGTAACATACATAGAATGAATCATAAATATTCTGCCTTGCATTGAAGTTCTTCCCTGACTCAGACTAACAATATACAATCTTATGACCTAAGCAAAATTTATTAACCCAAAAATTTGAAACAGAAAACCGAAAGGCGTTTGCTAAAGAGAACAGCAAGGTTACTGCTAATGCATTTGCTATTACTCATACACAACGACGCCTTTATCTTGTTTTTATCTGTATTCAGTGTACAACGTGTGTAATATATTACTGCTCTTATTTCTGCCAGGATCATGCAGCATTTATGGCACATGAACAGCTGACAGCATGATCAATATGCAAGTACTGTACATATGAATTTATTTAAAATGTGCTTAATCTTGTTACATACACCTATTTTGTTCATCTGCATATTCCTGTTTATAGTAAATTCTGTATCTATATAAATTGTTGTTATTGTGGAATTTTCTCCCCAAACTCAAGTTAAAATTCTCTACTTTACAAACCTGCCCACTGCCCCTCCCTGTCTACCCTTCTATCCCCGTACAAACCTTCCCAATCTCTTTGCAGCACTGACCAACACCTTCTTGACACCTACAGACCAAATAAATCTACAGGCAAATTACTTTATACATGCTCAGTGTCTCAAACTTGGAATAAGCTCCCTAATAAACTATGCTCTATCCACTCTTCCATTACTTCCAAAAGAGATTTGAAGAGCTACCTGGCCAAATCTCCTTCCTGTACCTGTCGCCACCCTACCTATCTATGACCCACCCAGCTGTTCTAGAGCACAATTAGTCCCACCTAACACTAAATTATACCTTTTAAACACCTGCACCATGATCCATCAGTTGCAATACTCTACCTAAATCTTATCCCTTTCCACTAGTACTAGACATCCCACCCCTCTCCCACAACTGCTTAATTCTCTCTCTTGTTACTTTGACTCTCCTTAATGTTTCTTCCTTCCCCTCTATTTCTACCCTTCTACTAACTACTGTTTCTTCCCCTCTACCAACTAAGTCCAAAGTCATTTCATGGAATTCTAAGGGCTCTCCTCTTTGCCCTCTTGGAACTCTACTTTTTTTCTTGTAAATTCTACTATTATCCCTGTTGACTTTATATTAATTGTTAATTGTCCTTACTGCATGACTTTATGATACTTTGTACTATATCTCACATGTCACAAATGTATGTATTGCATGACATTATGATAATTTGTACTATATTTCTTATGTTATGAATGCATGTAGAGCAGATATAAAATCTGTAATTTGTTTCTTTATGTGGAGCTTTTCTCCTCGGGTCTCCGATGAAAATGGGCCATCAACCCAGTGGACTAACCCGGTTAATAAAAGACAAATAAATAAACAAACAAATAAAATGGCTTCCGGCCAATTGGACCTCCCAGGCAGCAATCAATCAAAAACAAGCAAATAAATGTATAATAGTCACGACTTTGGAATTCATAATTACAACCCTAATTTAATTTGTGATACTAACAATCAGCTATACTCTTTATCATTTGATACAGAAATTAGGTCTCATTTTTGGTCAAGGTCTTGTTTTTGGTCAACACGCAGTATGTACAGAAAAACAACATACTATAGCAGCAACTGTTGATGACACGTGCCCATCACAAGAGAAAATTAGGCCTCTCAGATGATGGAAGACACAGCTGCAGTCAGCACTGAAAATCGCGTCTATATTATCTTGTCGAAAGATGACAATATCGAATGGCATAAACATCGAAAATGCCGTACATCAAAACTGTCCTTATGGGGGGGCTGTGCCCACCACACCCCTCGCTAATTATATATACCAACTCAGAGATCACACTACAGTGAGGAAAGAGCAAATTTTCTCATCCCCACTGTGCCACAATCCCGCAACACTTTTGATGTACGACATTTATGATATTATTGTCGTTCTATATTTTCAACATGTGATAAAATGAAGTAGACCCCTGAAAATCATACAGCAAACAACTTGGATGGTAGAGAAGTCTTAATAAACATTCCTGACAACATGGAGAGTAATGTTCTAATGAATGCAGATAAAATTATTAAGTACCGGATGGACAACATGTTAGAACTATTCAAGTTCAATGGGACACTGGAACTATCACTGAACTTGTAGTTTCTTCTGTACCTTTTAAAGGTTACACACATTTTATTCTGAAACTGAACCTGATGGCATTGAAAGCAAGAAATATGGATTTATGGTAAAAGTAAAAGACATGCTGAGCAAGCACTTAATATGAAATTATAATTCCAGCTTCTTGGAATGACTTCTTGGAAATTCATTTCAACTTTACTTTAATGCTTAAACACCAAGCACCAACATATTCATCAAAGCGAAGATTGTAATTACAGTAATTAACAACAGGTAAACCGCAAATAAAATTTACAAGTTACTTACAATATAAAGCTTCTGAGAATAACACAAAAATGAACAAGGGTTCTGTAAAAACTGTACTAAAATTCATATCTGCAGAAAGCTGCCAAATGCTACACTCTCCAAAATACATACCTAGCCATAGAAAAAATGTCCTAGGAAGCAAAACAAGATCCAAAATTGTCACATTTTATGCTTAAAAGCAAGAAGAAAAAACACAAGTCCAGAAAAACACTTAATAGAATTATCCAAACTGGCTGCAACGCAGTGATATCCAGCAACAATCAACCTGGAGAGAGCACCAAAGGACACCAAAGCTACTGAAGCTTTCCAATTTAGAATGAAGAGGCAACCAGGCATCACGGACAGATACTGAAAAATTATTCCATGAGAGCTTGGCAATAGACAAGACAACTCAAAAGTCATAAACATGGGACCAGACATGAGGCCAAGATTCTGCAATAGTGGGACATAAGAAAGGATGCAATAATGAAGCCAGAATGCAACTACGAAGAACTGTAGCACAAACTGTAGCAGCAATTGCAGATGAAACACAAAACAACCTCAAAAGGCTTCAATTTGGGGTAGTCAAGACAACACACTTCGTACTTCACAGGGTCCCAAAACTCCACAACACAGTGCTGCTACAAAATGCTAAATAGGTACTGAACTGATTCAAGTAACTCAAATAAATGTTCCCGAAGTGGTAATATAGAAAATAACATTAAAAACTCTCTGTGCTTTGGCCCATAGGCAGTCATAGCTTTGTCAGCTTCACACGTGTGCACTGTATCCCTCTGACATTCTCCTGGGAATGTGGATGTTAACAGAGCTTGTATAGAAGCCCCAGCTGCTGAGTATTAGTCATTAAACTATTTCTTTCACTGTATACCTTTCATCAGGTCAAAATCAACAATCAGCTCTCCTGAACATCATGAAATTCCTCCACTGCTAAGGAATTAGTTTTCAATCTAAAACATTAAAATACATGAATTGTCGTTTTTTTGACTGGATCTACCACATACAATGATGCACCCATGAGTATAATCCAGCTACCTGGGTTCAGGTATTGACCTGGACATTGGAAGAGCTGGCCAGGGAGGGACAGGAGTGAAGAGGCCCTGCCTGCTCACCTCTACCATGGGGGTAAATGTGTCAGTCAGCACAGACAATTAAGGCTCTGAGCGGATTACAAGATGCTTCCTCTAGCCAAGGGTACAGGGTTTGATTCCCTCCTCCAACTGCACACTGTGCAACTAATTAACTTGGCCAGTATTTTCAGGTAAGTCCTGAAAAGGGGCTCTGGAGTCAAGTGGGCTTATATATAAAATAAATAAAGTGTCTCTCTGTGGGACACTAGGTACCTTGCAGGAGCAGCATGCCTGAGACAGGAGGGTATAGCTGCTTGATGGGTTGTGCTACTTGCAGAAATGAGTTATGGTCCCATGCTATACTCATTATATACCCTCCCCAAGTGCTTATGCAGCACACAAAGGAGATATTATTCTGACAATTATTTACTTAATTTTATTTTGCATTTGTTTACTGGGAAAGTCCAACTGGACACGTCCTTTTTCAGTGGAGGCCCAGAGAGAAAAGCTTCAAGTAATAAAGTAACATAATAACAAGAAGGTAGTAATAATGTACACTAACAGTACAACAGTATGTAACATATCAACATTGTGAATATAATACATTCAGGGTATACATTGTAGTTACATGACAGAATATCCTCTGATGGCTGCCTGGGTGACTGCTGTGTCTCAAAAGGCTTTGCCCACTAATGAATGAATGACAACAGCCATGGCAATCGGCAAGGGGCAGCCAAACATAGACCTTCTAATTTTCAAAAAAAAAAAAATTAAAAAAAAAACAAACAAATTAAAAATATATTGTTTAACTCTTCCTGTGAAGCATCACCATAAGGCATCTATGAGGATCAGTTATCTTCAGCTTTGACAAAGTACGCTTTCTATGCTACACACGAGACATAAGAGGGAAACATTAAAATAATATGCAAGATGTGCAACTTTAAAAAGCAGGCTTCTCAAAGAAACTAAGTGAAATAGCAGAGTCTGTCCTACATTGCTGCATTAAAAACATGATTGTTTTGTTTACAAAATCTGCCAGAGAACTGTAGGAAAAATAACATAAGAAATCAAAATGAAAAATAATGCAAAACTATTTTCAAAACAGATTCTAAATCCCAGCTTTGGAACTATCTAGAACAAAGTTGCAGTAAGTAGTTGTACATTAAATGAATGTATGAATAATTCAGATGGCATTTTACATGCACTTTACTTTCTGATCTGTATGATGACCATCTATTTGTACTGCAACATAAATCTGTGGGGTAAACAGACTTCTAGAGGCAACAGCAAGAAGGTATTGCAGCATTTGTGGTTGAAAGCTCTTCCATGGACTAAGCTACCGCAGTTTAGCCACAAATTCAAAGTCACCACATTCTTTTGAGTACCTAACCAGTCAGCTTTAATGCATCACACCATACAAGCAGCAGACACAGCTCTTTGCCTTTTCAAATGCAAATATGGACTCAGACAGTGCACACTCATGAAATTATATCAGTTAAGCATCAGGACCTATGAGCAATGTAAAATATGTGATAATATCGTTATGGGAGGATATAACTGAAATTACGCTGCACTGGAAGCAAGAAATAGTTACGTGGATGTAACTTACAAGAATACCACATAATCACTTCAGCAGGTATCAGTTCTACAGACGTTCTGCACCAAAACAAATAAATCATGGGAGGGGAAACTAGAATCAACATAGCCTTAACAAATGTGCATTCTGTTGTTGGCATATGCAATGTTCCATTTGCTAATCACTTCTGCTTCAGTTCTTGAATGATTCCATTGCCACAGTAACTCAAAAAAAGTTTAGTGGTACAGTGAATAAGGCAGAGGTAGGATTACTGTAGCAGATGAGAGAAATATGCAGCAGCTGGCTAAAGCTTTTGACGCCATATGACATACTAACATAATAAACAAGCTGAACAAGCTCTAAACAGACTCCTACATATATAGGTGGTTAGCAAAATGTTTGAGGGATAGAACACGTGTAGTGAGGGTGGCAGGTGCATAGTCAGTAAGCATGAAGGTTACCAGTGGTGTTCCTCAGGGCTCAATGTAGGGACCTTTGCTAAATTGGCATCTACTTCTCAGATCTCCAAATTACAAATGAGGATCTCTAGCTAGCCAGGTTTGTGAATGACAGCAATCTAGCTGTCATCTTCAAGTTTCTTTCTGATATGAAGAAGCTCCAATTGGAGCTCACACATATCCACAAATGGTGCTCAAAAAATGGGTTACAATAAATGATAAAAAAATGCAATATTAACACATTTGGTAAGCATTCCTTTCATCCATCTAAAAACAGACAACACCCTGCTTCAAACAGAAAGCGTGGTGAGAGACCCTGGATCATGGCAAGGTGATTCCATTGCCTTTGACCATCACACTGCAACAGTGGTTAAGAAATCACAAAAACAGACTGAAACTTCCAGAATATCACAACAAGCCCCAAGAATTGGAACTTGGAGTGAAAACGAGATTAACAAATTTTAGCGTAAACAATACTTTATTTTCCGCTTTTGTCATCAGACTTCATCAGAAAACAATACATTCAACTCTAAAAAAACCTTTCAGTTTAAAAATATCTGTAAGCCAATAGAAAGTACTTCTTCATCCCACAATTAAGTGACATCACAAACTAACTATTAAAGACATATACTTATATTAAAAACATATTTGTTCAAGTGAACCTTGCAGTTCTTTACGAAACACTTGATGTTAACTATATCACTAAACTCTGGGGCTTTGTCAGAGATTAACCTGATCTGCCACAGTGCTTCTTTTTGTTCCAACTCTGTCTTAAAATCCTCACCTCTTACATGATGTGTTCCCTGTTCCAAACTGAAAAAAGGAACTTATTATAGGTAGGACACTTCAAGGTGCGTTTAAAAACCGTGTTTCTGCTATCCTCCTTTTTTTATACTACAGTAGTGCTCTTTGATCCTGGCACAGGGAACCCGGGTGGTCATCCCGATATAAAATGTAGTACAATGAGTACATAACCCAATGCACACCACACCTTTGGTTTTGCAGTTAAAATGACCTGACACTGGAATAGTGTGTGGCAAATTTACAAAAGGTACCTCTAATATGTACCTACAAATGGTACAACTTTCACATTTGTGCGTGCCATATCGTTTGTTTGTGTGTAAAATAGTCCTTTTCTCTGTTGTTTTCAACCCCTCAAATAATAATTTTAAATTATACTGATTTTTATACACAAAAATGGGGGTGGGGGCCGACCGTCGCAAAAAGGTCCTGATTACCCGCTAAAAATTTCCAGCTGTCCTGTATAATGCCGCTTATCAATCCACTGTCCAAAGTCATCAAATTGCAAAATATTTCTTTGCTGGACTTGCTCAAAACTTTGGAGCCATTATATGAAATTTTTTAACAGAAGTATATGTCTTTAACAGATAAGTTTGTGATGTCAATTGTGGGATGATGAAGTACTTTCTATTGGTTTACAGATATTTTTAAAGAAAGTTTTTTTACGGTTGAATGTATTGTTTTCTGATGAAGTCTAATGACGAAAGCGGAAAATAAATTGTTGTTTACGCTGAAATTTGTGCCATTTGTTCTCAGTCCAAGTTCCAGTTCTTGTGGCTTGTTCTGATATTCTGGAAGTTTCAGTCTGTTTTTGAGGTTCATTGGTTTTATTTGATTTGTTATGGCTGAGAGGAACAAGGGGGATCCTCTTCTTGAATGCAGTATTCATTCTACACCCAGGCAGCAGTAAAAAATGGTCTTATGGTGCAACTGATTAAGACCATGACTGGCATTCAAAAATCCTTGAACTTGCTGGTGAAAGAGCGAGTGACAGAATCCCGTAGGTACACCAGTTCCGAAGATGATGGTGATACAGTGTTCGAGTGTAATATTTAACCTATTATTGCACAAGGTAACTACACTGAAGTTCATTTAAATTCTAAAAAGACTTACACAAATGTTGCATCTAATTTTACTAGTGGTACTGATCGTTTTTTTTTACCACAGAAAGACTTATAAACACAGCTGATATGTTATCTTACAGAGAGATTTGTGAGACTTTAACTAGACTGTTGAAGTATAAGTCTTGATTTAGAGAATAAATATTTTCAACAATGCATTGAACTCAATATAGTTCCTAAAGGGCTAAGCTTTTTTAAAAGCCCAAATGGTGTCAAGGCTACGGATTCCTTTTTTTCCACCTTAAAGGAATTTTTCAACAATGCTGGTCTGAATTTTGTAAAATTACTTGTGGACAACAATGTTAAAACTATGGCCAGTTTAAAAGAACAAATAATGACTTCTGAACAGGCCATTCATAGAGGGTTTCATAGTAAGTTTGGTGAGCGCTCAACTGTATCATAACATCTTTGAAGAAGTTCAGAAGCATGAGCAAATTGTTATTAAATGCAAACACAATAAATTAAATAGAGACATTAAAGCATATGAGAGTGACAATGCATATTCGCTTGGTAACACATTTTCCAGGAGGAATTTTTCTGAATTTCAACAGCCAGTATGAAAGTTAGACAATATACATTTAAGAGAAATGAAAGGGAACAACTTATGGACAATGAGAATGAGGCTACCGACAATGTAGGAAGTGAAGCAACCGGGGCTTCAGCACATGACTTCCTGCAATCTAACACAGTCAATGCTTTCCTGTGGGTGAATTAAGTAACACTGATGTTCCCCAGCAATTCCAAAGAACTTGGAGCACGGCCCAAAGTTTTTTTTAAATTCAGAAAAGGAGGGGAAGGCCCAGAGGATCAGAATGACCAGAAAAAAAGGAAAGGAATCCTTCCGATTCATCCACGGACAATTAGCCGAGTGCAAGATGTATAAAATAATGTTATAAATTTGTCTAAACTTGACTTCACTTCTGAGCATTATAAAGTGTTGAATTTGGGTTTAATTTTTTTCCCAAGTAGTAGAACTGACATTTCCAGCAATGTTCTAGAATTGAAAACATACACAAGACTGTTGAACTTGAATTACATTTTAAAAGATGTTTGAAAATAATGAAAGTAAATATGTTAAACCATCCTGTTTTAGCCCACCTTTGGAACACACTTTAAAAGTGTTTGAGAATACTTATGAAAAACAAATTAGAAGTTTGTTAGACAATAAAACAATGTGTAAATATTACAACTTAACTAAGAGTGAAAAATCTGCTCTGAATGAATTAAAGTCTAACAGTACGGTTATAGAATTATGAAAAGTGACAAAGGTGGTGCTTTGGCTGTGATAGATCAAGATAAGTATATTCACAGAATTGAAGCAATGTTAAGTAATACCTTAGAACAAGAGGCAGCCAATGCAAGTGATGTATTAATGTGTTATTGGAGAATTTATTCTTTTTTGTTTGATAGTTTTATGAGTGGTAATTTAGACACAACTTCTTATGATTTTTGTAACAGTGAGAATCCCAAGTTAGGGGTTTTGTTTGGAATACCAAAGGTCCATAAAGACCTCAACCACCCTCCATTTAGGCCCATTTTTCAGCATCTAATTACATCACAGAAGGAATTTCTCTTATGGCTGATTCTTTTTTAAACCCCTTAGTCAGTAAAATGAGTTATTTTTTACAGGACTCTTGGGATTTTTTGGAATAGTTCCGGAAATTTAATGACACCTTTTCATTTGACCCATGAAAAAATATTTTGTTCACCATTAATGTGGTATCATGTTTTTACGTGTATTCCACATGAAACAAGAGTAGAATATGTCAGACAATATTTTGGGAGATTTTCCAACTTCTCTAATGACAAGTGGAACTTTTGCTGTGATCTGATAGATGTTCTGTTGAAAAACAATTTTTTTATGTTTAACAACAAAGTGTATAAACGGAACAGAGAGGTTGCTATGGGGTCTCCAGCCACCCCTTCGTTTGCAAATATTGATGTTGGATGGTGGAAACACACATTTGTGGAGCTTATTATGGGTATATATAATATTTTGTTTTTTAAAAGATTTGTTGATGACTTGTTTCATGTTAGAAGGTGACCCCAACCAGGTGAAAAAGTTTATAAAGGCTGTCCCTCCTTTGAACTCTTCAATTCAGAAGAGTATAAATTCCAAACAACTCGACAGGCAAGCTCCAGCAACACAAATTGGTTAATTTACTGAACAAACAAAACAGTAAAATAATAAAAAAGCAGATTCTGTTATTGTCAACATAAGTACTTCATTACATATTATGCATCCAATTATAATTATTTTTTCTTTGTTATGCAAATCATGCTGTCATTTTTCTACATGATGTGCTGTCACTCTACTGTAGCAAAACTCCTGTAAACTATCATCCTAGTGAGACCTGCAACCTTCCACCTTGGGTTCTTGCATAGTCCACCCAATTTTTTAAACCACGTGTGCTAGGGTTACAGTCACTGTGTTTGCTAATGATGATTGATCTTCTCTACAAGACACGACAGATGAGTCTGTAACCTATACCTGATGCAGATGGAAGTAGGTTACCTGCTTTAAGATGTACTCTTATCTTACCCCTATGTGCTGATATTACTTCATTTACTGGGTGGGTAGTGAGTGGATTGTAAAGAGAATGAGCCCACCTAAAGCTCAGGACAGTCAGGCCTTCTGGCTCATCCATCCCCCCAATCAGGAAACCAGTACATGCCCTAATCTGACTCTCCACCAAGACTTGAAGACTGGCCCACCCATCTGTACATCACTTATACCCTCCTCTAGGGAAAGACCAGGAGGCAGAACCTCTTCTCTCGTTCTCCATCTCTTGCCAGCTCTAATGACCATGCCGCTAGACAAACATAGATCCCCTGGGTCACAGGGCTTTATCCCTGTGTGTTAAGACAGACAGCTAGTATACATGAACACATGCATGCACATATATATATATTTGTTTTATCTTGTTACTATATTTCACACGCCCCCACCCCCCTGCTGATGAACCAAACAAACGACCACACCCAACAGCCCAATTGCACCCAAAACATACCTCCGCCACATTTATTTCGCACTAAGACCCCAACTATACCAAACGCCACCACACACATAGTACGCCAACTCCACAGATTAATACACTATTATACCAACACTTTAGACCTTGCCTACACACAACACTCCAGGACCACCACCCCCCTGAGCCAGGACCCCCCCCCACCCCCACAGCCCACAACCCCAACCACACACACAACAGCCGAGAACACACCAAACACCACACCCTCTAATATTCCACATCCACACACAACAGACCACACACACCCCTGCTTACATTTTATATGTATTTTAAATATTATACACATGTTAGGGATAATTTAATAATTTACTGTAATGTATTAAATAATAAAATGTTATGGAACTAATAAAATGTTAGTGTTTACTATTTTATATATTTAAAAAACTTTAATGTATTTTACAAAATAATAAATAAATTTTTATTAAATAATATATAAATTTAAATAAATATAAGTGTACATATTATTAATATTAATTAATGTAATCATTTAAATATAAATTATGTAATTTTAAATTATAGATTATTTTATTTTGTTAAATAATAATATATAACAAACCAAATATGTATACAGCAAAATAGAAAGATAATGTTTTTAAAAATATAAATAAAACAAAAATATTGTATAAATAAATTAAAAATAAATAACATTTGTTTTTTAGATAAAAAATGTAGAAACAATTCTTTTATATTTTATACACTCTGCTATAATGTATATATAAACAAATGAAAAGATAAAAAAAAGTATACAATTTGTATCACATAAGAAATGTATAATAAATAAATCAGATTTTTACAAATTTACAAAAAACAAAAGAATATAAATTTAACTTTATGTAAATGATAAAATAATAATTTCTTACATACAGTTTTAAAGTAAGCAAAATTATACTAAATACTTAATATTCACTTTTTTATTAACCACACTAATATTTTAAATTAATTATACTTAGAAATTATTTTATCTATGATATAATAATAAAGTTAGCAAATATAAACAAAATGAAAAAATATTGTACAGAATAATTATAAATACATGCTAATATATAAAAGACATTTATATTATAAAATGCATTTTATATAATTGTAATGCAATATAAATCAATGAAATTTATAAAGTTGTATAAAAATTTATAAAAAGTAAGAAAAAATTTTCAATTTTTTGAATGTATAAATAAAATAAAATAAGAAAAATAAAAATGTAAATTAATAATATAAAAAATGCAAAAAATATTATAAAAAATTGGGAACAAAAAAAAAAAAGAAATATAAAAAAAAGTAAAATATTTTAAAAAAACATTGATAAAAGAGATAAAAAGTTTAATATAATAAAAAAATGTATACAGATAAAAAAAACAGATGTATATGAATATATCTATCTTATGTAATGCAAAAAAAATATTTTATGATATGTTATAAATTACATGTTATTTGAAAAAAAATACATGAAATTATTAAACAAAAAAAAAGAAAAAGTATAGATATGTATAAACATATACAAATAAAAAATGTATAATTTTAACAATATTAAACAGTTTGCTATAAAAAAAATAAACATATGTATATATTATTGTTAATTACATAAAAATTTTGCTGGAGAAACATATTTATACTTGCATATTAAATTACAAAATAAAGTAAAATTTTTTATTACACAAAAAAAGATTTATATAAATTTACAAAGTAAAATTGTATAAATAATAACAAATGTATAAATATAATATGTATTTATAATAAAAACAAAGAATTTAAATGAAATTTTTGATTAAAATTGTATACAAAAATAAACTACATATATAATTTTGCTAAAAGAAAACTAAGACAATTTGAACTGTTACAAAGCAAAAAAAAGAAAAATATTATTCTACAAACTCTTTATTCTAAATTTTGTTAATTTATAAATTTTTTTTGAAATGAAAATAATAAAAAATTCAAATATAAATCATACTTTGTTTTTTAAAAAACATTAAATACAAAAAAACAAAGAAAAACAATTTCTCTTCACATTGTTTAACAACTAAATGAAAAAATTTTATAGCCAAAATTATAAATCTAAAAATCTTTTGATTTAAAAAGAAAAGCAAGAAAAAAAAATTAAACACAAAAAAAAAAACACAGAAAATTAAAAAAAAATAGTTTAGATATATAAGTAAAGTAGAATTTGTATATGAAAATTGTAATGATATTTTGTATAGATAATAACTGATAATAAAATGATAAAATAAAAAGATAGAAAAATATTTTTGCATTTTTGAACATACATTGCTATAAAACATGTACAATAATAAGATACATATAAAACAGTTTGAAAAACTGATATATAATGTATTTAAAAAACAAAATGAAATTATATAAAAAATGATAATGTATATATAAAAAATAAAATGGAATGTACTGATAAATAATTATTTTTTTTAAATTAATTGTATATAGAATTCAAATAAAATTGATATCTAATGTATAAGACTTAAAAAATTTAAAATTATGAATGTTATTAAGATATGTTTAAAAATATTTTAAAATATTTTTATGTTTTTTCAATGTATATTTTTTTAAAAAAATTATATAAAATGTTTGAAAACTTTATTTAAAATTGAATTTTTTATATATTAATTTTTTTGCTTTTGCATTTTAAATTTTAGATGTTTTTAATTTTTTTTAGTATTTTTACTTTTTTTTAAAGCAGAAGCACAAAATTTTACAAACAGAATTTATATATTAAACTATAAAAAAAAAGATTAAAATTTTAAAAACAAATGCATGTTTTTAAAGAGTTTGCATAAAAGCAAATACTTAATGTAAGTAAAATAAATTTAAAATAAAAAAATAAAAAAATTAAAAATTTATAAATAAAAAATTTTATTGTAAAAATAAAACCCCAATAAACATATTTTTTTATTTTATTCTACAACACACAATATGCTATATTAACCATATTATAATTATCAAGAAAGCTATTATAAAAATTTGAAAATTATAAGCAACAAAGAATTTTATTCACACACAACTGCATATAATAAAAAAAAATATTTAAAAAATAAGTATTTAAAAATAAAACACTATGATAAAAGAAAAATTAAAAATAAAATAAAAACAAATGATACAAATGTATATAAAAAAAAAAATAAGCAACAAACATTTTTTTTTTTTTAAAAACTTATTTTAACAAATGTTTTTTTTAAAAATAAAAAAATTAAAATATGTATTATAAGATAATGATATAACTTTATTTTTTTAATTTACAAAACACACATATTATTTACTAATAATATTATTTTTACACAAAAATAAAATTTAATATATAATTTTTAAACATATTTTTTTATTTACAATTATATGTATATACATTTTGTATATATAAAACAATACACTTGTTAGAAATTATACATTATATGTATTCATAAATAAAGATTTTTAAAAAAATACAGAATACATATTTATGGTTAGATTATAAAAAAAAAATTTTTAAAGATAAGCAAAAATTATTTTTGAAGATAATTGTTTTATTTTTTATATTTTTTAGTGCATGTAAAATATTAATATTTAAAATGTATTTTATAAAAAATAACTTTCTATTTCTATGATTTTTGTAGATTTATCATATATACAAGAATTTTTGCATATATTTTATTAATTAAAGAACAAATTTTTTTGTTAGAAAATAAGTATTGATATATATGAACATCATATATATTAATAATGCTATGTTTCAATATACATATGTATACATAATAAAACATGTTACCAAAATTATTTTTGTTTATTTATTTTTTAAATTAATTTAGACAAAAAATTATTTTTTAATAAGAAGCAATTGTAATACATATTTATTTTTTATTAAGAACATTTTTAAATTGCATCTACATTTTTCAGTATTGTAATTTTAAGAAATTTTTTATGATATTTTAAAAAAGCAGTTTTTTTTTTTTAGGTACTATATAATTTTATAATTATAGTGTGTTTTATTTTAATTAACTGTGTCTGTTTCAAGCCAATGAATAACTGTGTATTTTTTTTTAAAATGTTGTTTTTTAATTTATTTTTTTATTGTTGAATTTGTTAAATAGAGTTCTGTAAAATCTATCTCCAGCATGTTCTATTTATTGTTGTTTTTTTATTTTTATTTTTTTTTAGCATGTCCATCATTTCTGAGTTGGACATGGCTTTTATTTTTTTCAGGCATAATATCTAGTTTTTACAGCATAGTATTTTTTATATGTTTGAGGCCAGTAATCTTTTTTTTTGTTTTTTACATAATTTTAAATATAATATATTTTTTAATAATTATGATTATAGAGCACTATATTTTTTTATAAATTTTATTAAGGATATATAGATTTTAAAAGAAA